>NW_027336583.1:0-2077 GCF_000331145.2 Cicer arietinum | reverse complement strand
CCAATTAGGGTTTTTAACCAATCTTGTGCATCCAATATGTTCATTTGTGTCATTAGATTAACAATTGGTCATTTTTGTCCTCCCTAGGTTCATTTGTGTCATTAGATCTTGTGCATCAAATAGGTGTGTTTGTTTCATTGGATGAACAATTTGGCCTTTTTCGTCCTCCCTAGGCATATTCTTGTCCAATTAAGGTTTTTAACCAATCTTGTGCATGCAATAAGTTCATTTGTGTCATTGGATTAACATTTAGGTCATTTTTCGTCCTCCCTAGGTTTATTCTAGTCCAATTAGGGTTTTTAACCAATCTTGTGCATCAAATAGGTGTGTTAGTGTCATTGGATGAACATTTAGGTCATTTTCGTCCTCCCTAGGCTTATTTTTGTCCAATTAAGGTTTTTAACCAATCTTGTGCATGCAATAAGTTCATTTGTGTCATTGAATTAACAGTTATGTCACTTTCGTCCTCCCTAGGTTTATTCTTGTCCAATTAGGGTTTTTAGCCAATCTTGTGCATCCTATAGGTGTGTTTGTGTCATTGGATGAACATTTAGGTCATTTTCGTCCTCCCTTGGTTTATTCTAGTCCAATTAGGATTTTTAACCAATCTTGTGCATGCAATAAGTTCATTTGTGTCATTGGATTAACAATTAGGTCAACCCTAGCCTTATGCTTGTCCAATTAGGGGTTTTAACCAATCTTGTGCATGCAATAAGTTCATTTGTGTCATTGGATTAACAATTAGGTCAACCCTAGCCTTATGCTTGTCCAATTAGGGTTTTAAACCAATCTTGTGCATGCAATAAGTTCATTTGTGTCATTGGATTAACAATTAGGTCAACCCTAGCCTTATGCTTGTCCAATTAGGGGTTTTAACCAATCTTGTGCATCAAATAGGTGTGGTTGTGTCATTGGATGAACATTTAGGTCATTTTCGTCCTCCCTTGGTTTATTCTAGTCCAATTAGGATTTTTAACCAATCTTGTGCATCCAAAAGGTGTGTTTGTGTCATTGGATGAACATTTAGGTCATTTTCGTCCTCCCTTGGTTTATTCTAGTCCAATTAGGATTTTTAACCAATCTTGTGCATCCAAAAGGTGTGTTTGTGTCATTGGATGAACATTTAGGTCATTTTCGTCCTCCCTTGGTTTATTCTAGTCCAATTAGGATTTTTAACCAATCTTGTGCATCCAAAAGGTGTGTTTGTGTCATTGGATGAACATTTACGTCATTTTCGTCCTCCCTATACTTATTCTTGTCCAATTAGGGTTTTTAACCAATATTGTGCATGCAATAAGTTCATTTAAGTCATTGGATGAACATTTAGGTCACTCGTCCTCCCTAGGCTTATTCTTGTCCAATTAGGGTTTTTAACCAATCTTGTGCATCCAATATGTTCATTTGTGTCATTGGATTAACTTTTGGTCATTTTCGTCCTCCCTAGGTTTATTCTAGTCCAATTAGGGATTTTAACCAATCTTGTGCATCAAATAGGTGTGTTTGTGTCATTGAATGAACATTTAGGCCTTTTTCGTCCTCCCTAGGCATATTCTTGTCCAATTAAGGTTTTTAACCAATCTTGTGCATCCAATATGTTCATTTGTGACATTGGATTAACATTTAGGTCACTTTCGTCCTCCCTATGTTTATTCTCGTCGAATTAGGGATTTTAACCAGCAATAAGTTCATTTATGTCATTGGATTAACATTTAGGTCATTTTCGTCCTCCCTAGGTTTATTCTAGTCCAATTAGGGATTTTAACCAATCTTGTGCATCCAATAAGTTCATTTGTGTCATTGGATTAACATATAGGTCATTTTCGTCCTCCCTAGGTTTATGCCAGTCCTATTAGGGTTTTTAACCAATCTTGTGCATCTAAAAGGTGTGTTTGTGTCATTGGATGAACATTTAAGTCAGTATCGTCCTCCCTATACTTATTCTTGTCCAATGAAGGTTTTCCACCAATCTTGTGCATGCATTAAGTTCATTTGTGTCATTGGATTAACATTTAACTTTCGTCCTCCCTATGCTTATTCTTGTCCAATTAGAGTTTTTAACCAATCTTGTGCATCCAAT
>NW_027336582.1:0-2103 GCF_000331145.2 Cicer arietinum | reverse complement strand
CACCATGGATGCCCGCAAATGAGGACCACGCACCAAACATGCAGCAGTAGGTCCCTCACGAAATTGATCTATCCCGGCTTCTACACACACCGGAGGAAATTGATCGTTTTCGCACCTTCTACTCGGACAAGCGCCTTATTATCCCCAAATACGGTACTTTGGACTCTTTTTCTGATTTTAAATTTCCTGCGTTGCTTAAAGCACAACATGTTGAAGAGTTTATAGGCTACAATGGTCCAGTTTATCCAGATTTGGTTAGGGTTTTTTATTGTAATCTCATACAAGAGGGAAAACTGCTAGTCTCGCGCGTTAAGGGTAAAGTTATTCGTTTAAATACCAAAACCATTGGCGAAATTCTGAATATTCCTTTTAATGGTGAACAATTTTGTCCAAACAATTTATGTGAATGGGGTGATATTTCTAAGTATGATGCGTATGTCTCTCTCTGTCGGTTTGATCGCCGCACCATGGAACAAAAGAGAGCTCAGGCAGGTTCCAAATATGCCCAGCAACGGTATGGTGTGGGAAATCTTACTGTTGATTATTGGCTTCTACACTATTTCCTTAGCTACATTTTGGTTCCGAAGGCTGGAAATTACTCCCAAATTTCGGAGTTTGAACTGCAAATTATGAATTTCATGTTTGAAGGTCGTCAACTTAATTGGGCATTTTTTGTGAAATCTATCATGCTTGGATCTCGCGAAGCAATTGGCTTACCCTATGCAAAGGAAGTTTCACGGATTTTGGAACACTTTGGTGTGGACTTCTCTGATGAAGTTATGTTTACACCCACCAAAGAAAATCTGCTGGATTTAGGTGTCTTGCCTAGCATGAGGATCATATGGAATGAAGAGCTTGAAGCATTTGTGCATAAAGGTGATCATGGTCAACCATCTGACGATGCACCGGCGGACAATGTTGGACCCTCCAACACTGCTGCTCAAGGAGATGAAGATGGCGAAGAAACTGCATCTGATGATGATTATATCTCCAATCAAATGATCATGACTCGCCTTGATTCTTTACAAACCTTCTTCCAAACTCAATTCGACAAGTTGACCACCTCTATCGACACTCGCTTCACCACTATTGAAACTACTATTGCTCGCAATCATGACGCACTATCTCAAGACATTAGTCAATTATCCGACAAACTTGATCATTTCCACATTCCGACAGAATTTGATTAAGTCTTTAAATTTTGTACTAAGTTCACTTTTTGTATTCTGTGTTATTGTAATATTTGCTTTATGAACTCCTTTGTCGTTTTAATTCTGGTGTATTTTGTATTACTCGTTTCGGGACTTGTTATGTATTCACTTCTATGATATTCTGACTTAATTTCCATTTCTGCTATTCTTGTTCCCTTATATGCCTTTTGTGTATGATTTTGCTCGCAACGTGTATGTCTCTTTTTCTTTTCTATTCTTCTTCTTTTTGATCATGTCAAAAGGGGGAGAAAATTTGGTGTTGTTGTTGCATTTCAAACCTTGTAGGCACTCAAAAACAATTTTCAAATCATCACATACAACGGGGGAGTGTGCACCTATTACGGGGGAGCAAAGATTTCAACATCACACTCTCTTCACAACAACGTTTTGTCATAATCAAAAAGGGGGAGAATGTAAACTACATGTTTTTGATGACGACAAGACCACCAACTATGGACAATGCAGCAAGATCAAAAAGAAGATCAAACCATCTTGAATGAGCTTCCAAATCCAAATAATAAATGATTAAATGTAAAGGTATATGATACAAATCAATAGTTCAAATACTTGAGAACAATTCATATTTACATATGCATTTAACATGTTTTCGAAAATCAAAAACAACATTAACAAATCATTTAAAATCATATTTTTGACAATTTGCATAAGTGTATTCGAATACACCATGTTGTATTCGAATACAACTTAAGTCAGAGGCAAAACGTTAAATGGTGTATTCGACTACACCCATCTGTAGTCGAATACAAGCTAAGTCAGTGGCCAAGTGTATTCGACTACACGCATATGTAGTCGAATACAAGTTAAGTAGGAGGCTAAAATACATTAATCTGTATTCGACTACACTGATGTGTATTCGAATACAAGATGTAAA
>NW_027336581.1:0-1180 GCF_000331145.2 Cicer arietinum | reverse complement strand
ATTTTAATTAAATAAATATTTTTAAAATTAATCTTTTACTCTTCTTTGCTTTAATTTTTTTTTTTTATAAATTTTGTAACACCAATTAATGAAAAACTCTACATTGTGAAAAACTAATTAATTAAAATTTAAGAGAACTAATTACCTACTATTTAGGAATCCAATTACATATTATTTAAAATTAAGAGAACTAATTATAAATTATTAACTAAAAGTTTAGGAACTCAATTAAATTATTTGGGCCAATATTTCATTTGGGCCTTATTTCTCAACATGACCTTATTGATTGAACAATACTATACTACAGGCCTGCAACTGGAGGTTTAATGAATCCAGTAAGAACACTGGGCCCAGCAATTGCTACAAACAACTTCAGAGGCATATGGTTATATCTCATAGCTCCTATTCTTGGAGCTCTAACTGGGGCAGGTGCATACACTGTTGTCAAATTGCCTAATGAAGAATTTAACCCAGAGTTAAAAGCCTCTTCTGCCCCTGGCAGTTTCAGAAGATGATGATAACTCATCCATAATATCCCTACATAAGAGAACTACTCCACTAGATATTTTTATAAGAAAAGGTTGAGTTAAAATTTAGTCAAAAAAATTGATGTATCTGGTCCATATTATGAATAAGATATATTAACTTTTGTTGACTAAATTTTTACCCAACTGTCTCTTATAAAAAGGACAAAAGGGGGTACTTAAGTAGAATATTTGTATCATAATATATAAATACATTATAGAATGTAATTTAGCAAGAATGAGTATAGCAATTGGTGCATCCCTAGCTAGGTACATGCACATATTGCAATATGTGTGTTCAAATGTATTGTGTGACATTATATCCAAGAAGAAAAAAAAATCAGTGTTGTTATTGTACGCGTGTGTATGTATGTATCGTGTGACATTATGTCCTTTTTTTTTTTAAACGATTAATGTTACTAGACTAATTATTAATTTGTTAGTACATATAAAGATGTCACACTGATATTGTTAGGTTGAATATCTTGTCTCGAGTTCGAACCCAGTACCTTCACACAATTGTGTGAGTTAATTATGATGAAATTTACTATCTATTCTAAGATAAAAAATAAATAAAAAAATATGTCATTACTAAAAGGTGAACATATTGAGAGGCCTCAAAAAAATCAAAATTAAACCTTCAAAATAGTTAACAA
>NW_027336580.1:3880-5741 GCF_000331145.2 Cicer arietinum | reverse complement strand
AAGTTTTCAAAAAGTGGTTTGAGAAAAACAAAAGAAAATGGAAGAAAAAAAAGAGAAGATGGGAGCACGTCAAATGAGTTTGAATATATTTGTTATTATAGGAAGAAAAAAAAAATTCATGAGTTTTAGTGTTGTGAAGAAACTGAATTATTCTTTTAACAATTTTGAATTTCAGATGCTTTGATGAATATAGGGAATTCAAATTTTTATTTTTTGGATTTTAATTTTATATGGGTTTTAAGAAACCTAAAAACCTTAGTTGATTTTATTTTAAATTTGAAATTTTATGAGTTTTAATTTTTCAAATTGAGGAAGGGAAAAAATCTTATAGATTTTAATTTTTAATAAATTAAAATAATAATTTAAATGTTACACATGCAGTTTTTTTTAACGAAACTGAAAAGCTAATAGGATAAACAAAATATCAACTAAATGACCAATTCATGAATAAATCAAAGAACAATTGGAGAGTTTCACTACATAAGCCAATAGACCCTTTCATTATAAGAATATCCATATAAGCAAAAAACACCTCATACATTCATTCAAAATGTTATATATTCACAACATACATTCTATATAATTGCATTCATATTTCATGACATTGTTTCTTTTGAAAATAAATTGGCATTTTGCATCAATTTTCAGGATTGTTGGGGAATCATAAGAATCTTAGTCACGTGTTAAATTAAAGCAGACAATGGGATCAGAAAAAAGAAAAACTTTACTTTTAAAATTCAAACAACCTGATTTGAAAAGTTTAAGAGACATCAACAATCAAATGAAAACTATACAACGTGATAGTTTCTTTCTCAAATATGGGAAGATCCTAAATCTCTTGGCAGTAAATGTGCAAACGGGGGCCCTCACGGCTTTGGCTCAGTATTACGACCCTCTCTTAAGATGTTTCACCTTTCAAGACTTTCAGTTGGCCCCGACATTAGAGGAATTTGAACGAATATTGGGTTACCCCTTAGAGAAAGGAAATCCTTATCGATATACTGGGCAACCACCAAGTTTGGAGGCAATTTCGGAAGTATTGAAAATCGATATAAGAGAGTTGGCAAGTACAAAAGAAGAAAAAGGAGCCATTCATGGTTTTTCAAGAAAATATCTAGAGCAAAAGTGCCACGATTTAGCCATTAAAAAAGAATGGAGTGCTTTTATAGACGTTTTGGCTCTAATCATCTATGGTATTGTTTTATTCCCAAACCTTGATAATTTTGTTGATTTTGCTGCTATCAATGTCTTCTTATCTTTTAACAAACATAAGCAAAATCCAGTTCCCGCGATTCTTGCTGATGTATACTACTCTCTACATATGCGACATGAGAAGAAAGGGGGAACAATTTTGTGTTGTGCTCCAGTGCTGTATATCTGGTTTATGTCTCATATGTTCAAGAAAGGGTATCATATTGGAATTAAAGATAATCGTGAATGGGCTCAAAGTATAGCTAGCCTTACTGGAGACACAATTTCATGGTATCACAGGGAACAAGGGGTAGAGGAAGTAATATGTCAATGCGGAGATTTCCCAAATGTGCCTCTCATGGGAACCAAAGGATGTATTAATTACAATCCGGCGGTAGCTTTGAGACAGCTTGGCTACCCTATGTTGGAAAAACCAGATGATAAGTCATTGGAAGCTTTTATTTTGCACAATACGGGTATAGTAGACCCACCGATGTTGCGAAGGATAAGTCGAGCTTGGGAAAAGATCATCAGAAAAGGAAAAGCACTTGGATGCAGAAGTTGCAACACAAAAGAACCCTATCAACAATGGTTAAAAAATAGAGTCCAAGAAATTAAGCTGCCTTTCCACAGTACCCCCTCAAATGATCAGGAAATGCCTGAACCAATT
>NW_027336580.1:0-2110 GCF_000331145.2 Cicer arietinum | reverse complement strand
TCTCCCGTCGCCTTTTTATGATAAGATGATTGGGAGTATATCATCAAACTTTTCTGATCTGGTCATGATAGGAGAAAGGATAGAAAGTGGGATGAGGAGTGGAAAGATCGTATGTGCAGCAACCGGCATAAAAAGACCCCAAACGACATTCACAAAAAAGAAAGAAGGGGACGCTAATGCTGTAATGGTAAACCCCATAGTCTCCTATTTTCCACCCATCAATTCTTATCGACCCCCAAACTTCCAGCCCCCAATATCACAAACTCCTTACATTCCTTATCCATATGTGGCTGCAACCACACAAGCTTCATACCCTCAATATCACCCTTCAAGACCACCTTTTTATCAACCACCACCTACCCCATTTTCCCAACAAAGTCAATGGAACCAAAATCTAATCTCAAATCACTACAGACCATCTGTCAATCAAAAAAGGACAACCCGTTTTGACCCAATTCCTGTCACGTACAGTCAGTTGTTGCCTCACTTACTCCAAAATTCAATGGTAGTCCTGAGGCCAATGAAACCTCTAGAACCACCATTCCCGAAATGGAATAATCTAAACGCCAAATGTGAGTACCATGCTGGAGCCGTGGGGCATTCCGTCGAAGACTGTCAAGCCTTAAAAACTAAAGTGCAAGAATTGATTAATGCAAAATGGCTTACCTTCAAGGAAGATGGTCCCAACGTGGGGAATAATCCTTTGCCGGGTCACGGAGATACCGTTGTCAATCTCATTGAAGAAGAGATGGACCAGTACACAAAAGATGATTATGTATCGACCATAGAGCCATGCATGGAAAAAAATAGATCTTTTCCAAGACCATTGGAAATCCTCTATAGAAAAGAGAATCCTAAGCCAATTCATAGTGGGAAAAATGCAATAATTGTTCAAGCACCAACCTCTTTTCCTTATGAAAATAACAAAGCGGTTCCATGGAGTTATGAAGTCACATCCCATTTAGTAAATCATCAATCATGTGATATCTTTAAGCCTCAAGGTACTGATATCACCAATATTTCAGGGATTGGCGGGATGACCCGAAGTGGTCGAGTATACACTCCTGAAGAACTTAGGAAAAAGGAAGGTCGTGGAGAAAAAGGGAAGGATGTTGTGTATCATGCCATAAAAGGATCAGAAACTTGCAAAAAGACAATACCTGAAGAAGAAGCTAATGAATTTTTGAAGTTTATCAAGCAAAGTGAGTATAAGGTGGTAGATCAACTAAATCAAACCCCTTCTAAGATATCTGTTCTTTCTTTGTTATTAAACTCTGAAGCACATAGAAGGGCACTGATGAAAGTTTTAAACGAGGCCCATGTTACTCATGATATCACCGTTGACCAGTTTGATGGAGTTGTCGGTAATATCACCGCCTGTAACGGGTTGAGTTTTAGTGATGTTGAATTACCAGCTGAAGGGGTGGAGCATAATAAAGCACTACACATCTCTGTGAAATGTCATGATCATATTCTTGCGCGAGTGCTAGTTGATAATGGTTCATCGTTAAATGTCATGCCAAAATCAACACTATCAAAACTATTTGTTGATGGGGCTTGTTTGAAGCCGAGTGCTATGGTGGTGAAAGCATTTGACGGGTCCAGAAGACAAGTTATTGGTGAGATTGACCTGCCGATTCAAATCGGACCCCATAACTTTGGAATAACTTTTCAAGTGATGGATATTAAGCCGGCGTACAGTTGCCTTTTAGGGAGACCGTGGATTCACGCTGCTGGAGCAGTGACATCCACTCTCCATCAAAAGCTAAAGTTTATAGTGAACAATAAACTGGTGATAATATTTGGGGAAGAAGATATGATAGTGAGTCATCTATCTTCTACAGGCTACATTGAAGACACAGAGGAAGCCATTGAGACTTCCTTCCAAGCATTAGAAATCGCCAACGCTGTCTTCATGGGTGAAGAATTTCGTTTAAAAGAACCAAAATTATATACCACTTCATTGAAGGCTACAAAATTCATGATGGAAGAAGGAGTTTTTGTTAAATTCGGGAAATTGATAGAAATACCGGAAAAGAAGGATAAATACGGGTTGGGATATATACCTACCAAAGCTGATCAAGAGAACGCTGTAAAGGAAAAACGAGAA
>NW_027336579.1:1122-1802 GCF_000331145.2 Cicer arietinum | reverse complement strand
AGGACGAAAATGACCTAAATGTTCATCCAATTACACAAATGAACTTATTGGATGCACAAGATGAAGTAACAATGTCGATTTACAAGAAAGTGGGGTTTGAATTGTAAATATGCCTTTTAAAAATTCCTGTTAAAACTTAAGAAAATAACTCAAGAATGATCTTGGTTATAAAACAGAAAACGGAGAACGTTCTTGGTTTATGTTATAAAACAGAGAACGTTCTTTAATTAGCAGAAAATTAGTTTATACTTTATATCAAATGATTAATGCAGTATAATAAAGAAGGAGAAAGGAAAGAGAATACCACACAAAGATTTATCCTGGTTCACCCAACGTGGGTTACGTCCAGTCCTCACACTGTGAGATTTTCCACTAAGTGTTTAAAATGAAGAACCTTCTTAATCTTACAACACCTAGAATAAATCAACCTTGATCTATTTCTTTCTTAATTGCTTTCCACCCAGAAAGCAATCACAAGACCTATCTAACCTTGATAGGAAGCAATCTTAAACACACTATAAAGAAACTCTTATAGTTTGAGTTTTTACAAATGATTGAATTTGACAGAATCTGATACTGCTCAACTCTTGTTTGAGAATAGATTCTTTACAGAGTATCTAATGACAATTTCGCAGCTGATATGTGAATGTGCAGCAGTGGCTGTTTCACGAATTGCAGAA
>NW_027336579.1:0-1006 GCF_000331145.2 Cicer arietinum | reverse complement strand
GATGTACGAAATAGCTGTTGGGGAGGCCATGCTTTTTTGACTAAAACATTATTTTTAGAATAAAAATAATGCTGCTTTGAAAACAGCTTTTTTGACTTTTGATGTTTTAGCATTGAAAGCATTTCTGTCCTTTCTTTGACATTTCTTCATTGATCTTGGATGGTACATTATCTGTCTTGAGTCTTGAGTGTAGCTAGAGGAGGTTGGAGAAGATTTGAATCGAATTGCAGACTGAAACAGAGAGGATGCAAGGCTGCTGTTGATGTGCAGAAAACGGAGAATGATTAACGTTCTTGGTTTTATCAGTTTGAACTTTCTTGAGCTTCAATAATCATTCTGGAGTTCTCGTTTTAAATGTTCTGTATTTCCTTTGTTCTTGTCTTGTCATATACCCAGTTTGATCAAGTTTTCTTAATATTTGAATTTTGGAGTTCTTAAGCCGTCATGACTTTTGTCCATCTTTGAACTCTTTGATCTTTGTGATCAACTAGCCTTTTTGAGCTTGGATGAATCCTACATGTTCCTTTCCATGTACTGATTAGATATGAACAAATTTCCAGGACAGATTCTTTGTTAACGATGTAGATAAACTTTGAACAACATGTGTTCTTGTTGCTGTTTTCTTTGCTTTGCTTGATTAAATTCACTCAAAAGCACAAGTTAAATTAACATAATATTTAGAATCATAATTAACATTCTTAATTAACCTTTGTTTATTTTCATCAAAACTTTTAAAATAGAGAGTTTGTCTCAACAATCTCCCCCTTTTTGATGATGACAAACATGTTAATTTAGATTTTAATTTGATTCTAATATAAAGAGTTGTAACAGCTCCCCCTCAATTTGTGCATTTGTTAATTCAACATTAAATAAAATATTTAAATGCAATCAGAAAGAGTTTCATTAAAGATAACAAAAGTTCATTAATTTTTGACAAAGATAGATCAAAAGAGGCAGAACTACAACAAGAGAGCAGTAACAGAATAAAAGAAAATCTAACTTAATT
>NW_027336578.1:0-3031 GCF_000331145.2 Cicer arietinum | reverse complement strand
GTGTTGGACTTTAGTCCTCTTAATCCTAGTTTTGACATAATTAACAAACATACAATGTTCATAAATCATATGATAAATCTAATATTTCAATTGAGTAAGATTTTAGGAACAACAATCCAATCCTACACACTTGAAACAAATTGCTTGGAGCACAAGAAATCAACAAAAGTTGAATTTTGACTGAGTAAATCGATTGGGAAATCGATTTCATAACAAGGGTGTAAGAAAACATAAGTATTTGTGATTGTATAATCGATTGGGCAATCGACTGACACAATTAGAAATGAAAACTGCACAAGTCAGTGGCACCCTGTTTTACAGGCTAATCGATTGACAAATCGATTGTACACTTCACATAGTAAACCTGATTGAAACAAATCGATTGGGAAATCGATTGTACAAGTCACAGTGACACTCCAATTTTGAGGGTAATCGATTGCTTAAGTACTATTTGCAAAATAACTTCACCAATGACAAACACAATCGATTGGACAATCTATTGTGTGAATTTCAATCATGTTAAGTTTGGTTGCAATCGATTGGGAAATCGATTGAACTAAACGCCAGGTAAGAACTTTTCAGACAAATACACACAAATCGATTGGCACGTCGATTAACATCAAAATAGCTGAGTCACTGACTTGAACACAATCGATTGGCAAATCGATTGAAAGAACTTTTTGAAATCACAGTGAACTCTGAGCTTGTGGCCAAATCGATTCTGAGTATTTGTTAATCGATTATGAAACTTAATAAATCGATTACGAAATCGATTGGTATGTTTTTTACTTTGAACATAACAGCTGCAATCGATTACGAAATCGATGCATATTAGTCTTAACATAATCACTGAAAAGAGTTTGTTTAAAGAATCGATTGTTAAATCGATTGGCTTATGTAGTTTCAAGATTCAATAAAAACAAGACACGCGATAATCGATTGGCATATCGATTAGACCTGTTTTATTACTTTAAGAAATCGATTGGAAAATCGATTTATTAAGATGTTTTTCAGAAACTATATAAACTGTCTTCAATCATTCTCTCAACAACAATCTGATAAACACTTTGAATATTCTTGATATACAAAAGAACTCTCAACAACACATTGTTAACACACTGAGATTGCTTTTTCAGATCACAGCCAAAAAGATTATCAACAATCAAAGAGAGAGAGCTGGAAAAGTAATCTTGAGAGAAAAGACAATGTTCTCATGAACAATCCTTGAATATCCAGATTCGTGAGAAGTCACATTGATCAAGATTGAAGACTTCTTTTTGTTCTTCCTTTATTCAGTTTGTAATAATACATTGAAAAGAAACGAAAGCGAGAAAGCCAGCTTGAAACTGGTGGCTACTTTCTTGGGTGAGAGAGCTCAACAAGAAAGAGTCCTACTTTGATTCTGTGTTAGACTGGTGAGTGTCTACAAGGATAAGAGGGTGATCAATAGGAAAGAGATCATTAGAGATAGATAGGTTTCGGGGATGAAACTGGACAATCTGTAATTGATTCTTTCTATTGGAGAAGAAAATCTGAAATCCGATTGGATTGTCAGGACTGGATGTAGGTTGTCTCGTTGACAACTGAACCAGGATAAATTCTTGGTGCAATCTTCTCTAACCCTTAAATCCTTTAATTTTCTATCTTGCAATATTTGTATGTGTGATTAATATTAAATGCATGTTAAACATATTTTGTGTTAGGTAATAGTGTTTAAACTGGTAATTTGACTCGCATGCATCTTGGTTAATCTCTTATCAATCTACTTGCAATTACTAATCTTGTATGCCGCAATTTAATTCCGCTGTGTGTATGAAAATGATTTAATTTCTTAAAGAATTGATACATTCCGATTATTTCGAGGTCATAATAATCAACAATAGGTGTGTTTGTGTCATTGGATGAACATTTAGGTCATTTTCGTCCTCCCTTGGCTTATTCTTGTCCAATTAGGGTTTTTAACCAATCTTGGGCATCCAATAAGTTCCTTTGTGTCATTGGATTAAAATTTAGGTCACTTTCTTCCTCCCTAGGCTTATTCTTGTCCTATTAGGGTTTTTAACCAATCTTGTGCATCCAATAAGTTCATTTGTGTCATTGGATTAACATTTAGGTCATTTTCGTCCTCCCTAGGTTTATTCTAGTCCAATTAGGGTTTTCTAACCAATCTTGTGTATCCAATAGGTGTGTGTTTGTGTCGTTTGATGAACATTTAGGTCATTTTTGCCCTCCCTAGACTTATTCTTGTCCAACTGGGGTTTTTAACTAATCTTGTGCATCCAATAAGTTCACTTGTGTCATTTGATGAACATTTAGGTAATTTTCGTCCTCCCTAGGTTTATTCTAGTCCTATTAGAGTTTTAACCAATCTTGTGCATCCGATAGGTGTGTTTGTGTCATTGGATGAACATTTAGGTCATTTTCGTCCTCCCTAGGTTTATTCTAGTCCTATTAGAGTTTTAACCAATCTTGTGCATCCGATAGGTGTGTTTGTGTCATTGGATGAACATTTAGGTCATTTTCGTCCTCCCTAGGTTTATTCTAGTCCAATTAGGGTTTTTAACCAATCTTGTGCATCCAATAGGTATGTTTGGGTCATTGGATTTACAATTTGGTCATTTTCGTCCTCCCTAGGCTTATTCTTATCCAATTAGGGTTTTTAGCCAATCTTGTGAATCCAATAAGTTCATTTGTGTCATTGGATTAAAATTTAGGTCACTTTCTTCCTCCCTAGGCTTATTCTTGTCCAATTAGGGTTTTTAACCAATCTTGTGCATCCAATAAGTTCATTTGTATCATTGGATTATTATTTAGGTCATTTTCGTCCTCCCTAGGTTTATTCGAGTCCAATTAGGTTTTTCTAACCAATCTTGTGTATCCAATAGGTGTATGTTTGTGTCATTGGATGAACATTTAGGTCATTTTTGCCCTCCCTAGACTTATTTTTGTCCAATTAGGGGTTTTAACTAATCTTGTGCATCCAATAAGTTCATTTGTGTCATTTGATGAACATTTAGGTAATTTTCGTCCT
>NW_027336577.1:20244-20517 GCF_000331145.2 Cicer arietinum | reverse complement strand
ACTTCTGAAGAAGAAACTATCACGGATTCTGAAGTAAGTTCTTCTGAAAATGATAAACCCCTACAGTTTGATGAACTAGGTAGCTCCGACTCTCTTGGCGATTCAGAAGCAAGTACAAAATCAATTAATGTTTTAACAAAGGATCAAGAACTAATTCTTGATATTATAAAACAGGTTGAAGATACAAAACTTCAAAAGGAAATAATAGGAAAACTGTTAAATACTTTTGAATCAAAACAAGGTCAACCTTCCACATCCTCATCAAAATTACTT
>NW_027336577.1:0-1732 GCF_000331145.2 Cicer arietinum | reverse complement strand
TATCCTATTAATGTTAGGACAGAAATCTAGTACATAGTTCAAAGATCCTAAAAACCTTTGTAATTGTGTTTTGTCAAGGATTTTGTCAGGAAATTTATCGGCGAAAGATAGGGATCTTTCAATAGGGGTGATAGTACCCCGAGAGATATAGTGTCCTAGGAAACGGATTTTTGTTTGAAAAAGAGAAATTTTGGATTTTGAAACAACTAATCCATTTTTCTTAGTAATCATTAAAAATGTTCTAAGATGTTTGAAATGTTGCTCAATGTTTTCAGAGAATATTAAGACATCATCAATATAGACAATGCAAAATTTTGAGAATGGATTAAAGATTTCATTCATAATTCTTTGGAACTCTGAATGGGCATTCTTTAATCCAAAGGGCATTACCGTCCACTCATATTGACCAAAAGGGACCGTAAAAGCTGTTTTATATCGATCTTTTGGATCAATTTGTATTTGCCAAAATCCTGATTTCATGTCAAATTTTGAAAATACAGACGAAGAGTGTAATTTTTGTAAAAGGTCTTTTTTGTTTGGAATCGGGTAACGAATCCATTTTAAAGCTTTGTTTAAAGGTTTGTAGTTTATGACTAGCCTAGGTGTGCCTCTTTCTATTTCAGAATTTTTGTTCACATAGAAGGCTGCACAACTCCAAGGTGACCTAGACTTTGTAATTAGACCCTTTTGTTCTAAGTCTTGGATTTCTGTTTTGCAATGTGTTTCAAGTTCATAATTCATTTGGATAGGTCTAGCTTTTGTTGGGATTTGTTTATCGGAAAAGTCATTTTCATATGGTAGGTCTACCATATGTTGTTTTCTGTTCCAAAAAGCATTTGGTAAATCTGAACAGATTTCGTTTTCAATTCTTTTTTGGAGATCTGAAATTTTTTGTTTTACGAAACTATTTTGTAATTGTTGTTCAGTTTTGAGAAAAGAAATATCTTGTTTTAGGAAATATAAATGTTTTTCTTTTCCTTGAATTAAACAATTTAATTCAGTTTTGTAAACAGAGCAAGCTTTTAAAAGATTTAAATTCTTTGTTCTGGGTTTTTCAATAAAAGGGAAAATAATTTTGGCTTCTTTTGTTTTGCAAGAAATACTGTCGTAATTGACTGAATAGGGAGTTATCATGTTAATGAAAGGAGTCCCTAAAATGACGGTATGAGTAATATTTTCTAATAAAACAAAAGGAGTTTTGATTGAAACGTTACCATTTTTAATGGAAGCTTCAGTTTTATTTTTTATAATCATGTTGGAGTTGTTGGCCGCAACAAGTTTTTCATTAGATTTTTGTAAAAATCTGTTTGGTACAATGCTACTTTTTAAGCAATTTAAATCTGCTCCAGTATCAAAAAGTGCAATTGTTTCGAATTTGAAATCTTCAGAAAAAACTAAATTAATTTTGATTAAATATTTTCTTGTGGTTACTGTTCTTAAAACGAACAAGAAATCCTCTGGGATTTCTTCTAAATTTTCAATTTTGTTAGAATATTCTTCATTTTCTCTTTCTTCTTCATCCTGTTCATGGTCAGAAGAGGTTTGATTTTGTGCCTGGGAAATAAGATTTTGAAGAATGTTTGAATCAATTTCTTGTTTTTGTTTAAGAGTTTTTAATTCTTATTTTACAATTTTAATCTCCTTTTGCAGAGATTGAATCGTGACATGAGCTTGTGACTTTGTTCTTTTTCCTAAGATATTTGTCATAGGTATTTCTTTTTGTAAACAATTT
>NW_027336576.1:0-689 GCF_000331145.2 Cicer arietinum | reverse complement strand
CCTAGGGAGGACAAAATTGACCTAAATGTTCATCTAATGACACAAACACACCTATTGGATGCAAAAGATTGGTTAAAACTCCTAATTGGACTAGACTAAACCTAGGAAGGACGAAACAGACCTAAATGTTAAACCAATGACACAAAAGAAAATATTGGATGGACAAGATTGGTTAAAAACCAAAATTGGACAAGAATAAGCCAAGGGAGGACAAAAATGACCAAAATGTTAACCCTATGACACAAATGAACTTATTGGATACACAAGATTGGTTAAAAATCCTAATTGGACAAGAATAAGCCTAGGGAGGACCAAAATGACCTAAATGTTCATCCAATGACAGAAATGAACTGATTGGAAGCACAAGATTGGTTAAAAACCCTAATTGGACAAGAATAAGCGTAGCGAGGACGAAATTGATCTAAATGTTCATCCAATGACACAAACACACCTATTGGATGCACAAGATTGGTTAAAATTTCTAATTGGACTAGAATAATCCTAGGAAGGACGAAACTGGCCTAAATGTTAATCCAATGACAAAAATGAACATATTGGATGGACAGGATTGGTTAAAAACCGTAATTGGACAAGAATAAGCCAAGGGAGGACGAAAATGACCAAAATGTTAACCCTATGACACAAATGAACTTATTGGATGCACAAGATTGGTTAAAAATCCTAATTGG
>NW_027336575.1:0-1205 GCF_000331145.2 Cicer arietinum | reverse complement strand
ATTCTTAATTAACCTTTGTTTATTTTCATCAAAACTTTTAAAATAGAGAGTTTGTCTCAACACCTTATACTCATGGAGTCAATTATTTAAAACAACTATAATTGTAGTCATTCAAATTCAAACATGAATAGTTAAATGTGTCTTTAATATGGTTCAAGAGTGCGAAGGCAACACCACAACTCCTACGTCTTACTTCAAGTTAAAAAGTCACCTAGTTACACCTTCACAATAATTTATTTGTAATTTACAACTAGTTACAACAACAAATGAAAGGACACTAACATCAATATATAATCAATAATTCGAATGAAGAAATATAGAACTATTTCACTTTTAAATGCTCTCGACTACTCTAACTCTATACACTAATTCTCAATAATTAGAACACTTGAAACACAAACAATTTAATATTTACATAATCATATACACATTCACATTCACATAATTAACCCAAAAATTAGCACCAAAATTTTACGTTCATCTCATAACTCAAATGATGTAACCTATCCTCATAGAACTCTAATTGCTCCAAATTTGATCACAATTATATTTTCCTTTGAATTAATCCTCATCACATAAAGGTTACAATAAACTAAGGAATAGAACTATTTCACTTTTAAATGCTCTCGACTACTCTAACTCTATACACTAATTCTCAATAATTAGAACACTTGAAACACAAACAATTTAATATTTACATAATCATATACACATTCACATTCACATAATTAACCCAAAAATTAGCACCAAAATTTTACGTTTGTAAGACCCATAATTTTTAAGTACCCTTTATGTATTTTGGTGTATTTTGGATTTTGGCTCGGAGACTTTTAAGCCAAAGTTAATAATATTTTGGAGTTTTATAATCAAAAAGATATTTTGATGCCAATTAAGATTTCTTGTCGATAAATAAATTGAAATTAACTGCGGTGAATCCTTTGCGGAGAATTTAATGCGTTACGGATGAAATGGTTATTTAACAAATATCTAGAGATTTCGAGATATTTGTTAAGTTATATTTATTATATATATGTGTTTGTTTGGGGGGAAAAAGAAAGGAAAACTAGAAGGAAGGAAAAGGAAAAGAAAAGAGTATATAAAGGAAAGAAGGAAAAAGGAAGAAAGGAAAAACCAAGGAAAAAAAAAAGAAAGGAAGGAAAATTCGAATTTTCCATCTTCTTCCTCTGATCAACCGTGACCCATTT
>NW_027336574.1:8408-12381 GCF_000331145.2 Cicer arietinum | reverse complement strand
GGGCGCGTGGAGATCAGTCAGGGTGTTTAGTTGTTTTGTAAAATGATCAGACTAGGTTGTCACGGAGGGAACAGATGTCTTCTTTTGGGGTTGCGTTTATTTTAAACCGGAAGACTGTACTGTTACTATTATTGTCAGTACGACACCTTAGTTGAATGGGTTCCTTGTATCTCCTGGTTGTTGTTTAGATACTTTGGATGTATGTATTTGAGAAACTTTTTCCGCTGCTTGTAAATTTTAATGACTCAATTATTTATCCAAAGGCATTTCTTTATTTTATTTGATTGCTTTATAGCTAATTCTTTTGAAAAAAAAAATACACCCTCGCTTTGAAAAACGGGGTGTTACATTCCACGTTAAAATATCGGGGTTCATTACGTCCTTTATTTTGATTAATTTGCTGCCATATATTTGTTGTTGTTCCTCACGGGTTCTTGCAAGTTAGGAGAATTTTATATCAGTTGCGTATTAATTGTTATTGCGTTTTTTTGTTTATTCCCCATCAATTTGGACAAGACACATCTGTGGTTGCGAGTACTCTAATGCTCACCTTACTAAATGGATTGCTAATTAATCTCGTAATTAGTAATGATAATTCATTATAGTAATGATAATACACTTATGCTTTTCTCTTTTTTAAAAAGATTTGCTCGGTATTAAATTTTCGCAACATAATTAAATTATTCTTCGACAAATAATTTTAATCGGGTCTCAAAATATATATAAACATATATATATATATATATATATATATATATATATTTATGTATTCATAATTATCAACGCACACAAAAAAAAGTATAAAATAGAAATAAAAATTATATTAATAGGTAGGTTCATTTTGTCCAATCAAATTACAATTAAGCCAAATTAAATTACAATTTTAAACATTAAACCAAATCAAATTACAATTTTAACCATTAAGCCAAATCAAATTACAATCTTAAACAAGCCAATTTTCTGCTTATGATGCCTTCCTTCTGCTAGTTTGTCTTGCTTTTGTTTTCTGTTGTTGCACTGTAATATGACAAAAATGGTATGTAATGAATTAAGTAATGAAAAAATCAACTCCCTTTGCAAAGAGACAAACTTCAGAGTTTCAAACAAACAAAAAAACTAAAAGACAAATTATGTTAGATCCATATACAAAGCTAACCAAAGCTGCAAGTAAAAAAAGCTCTTTAGCCCAAAAAATCAGCTATATACAGCATATGAACATAATCAGATAAAAATAATTAAGGCTAAAACCATTAATGCATCAGATGTGCAAGAAAAATCATATTATGAGTAAAAGAAATTAAGCATCAAACTGGAAATTAATAGGGAAGCAAAGACAGAGCAAGAAAGCAACTAAATATTTGAAAAAAAAACTCTATAAATGCATCTTCATTTGTTTTCAAAAGAGAAAGGGGATCTTTAACTTAAAAAAAAATACATATAAAGAAGAAAAGGCAGAAACCGGAGGGAGTATCAGTAACAAGAAACAAATAGAAAGCGTCAAGGTATATTTTTTTTCTCATGTACAAAAAATATGTTGTTCTTTATCTTCACCGTATAATTACTCTTTTGTTTTAAAAAAAATGTAGATTTTTTATTTGTAAAAGCAAAGATTAAGATAGCATAATAAACGAAACATAAAAAATAAAACTAAAAATATGAATATGTGATGATGTCGTCCTTGTCGTTGCCGCTGTCGCTGATTATTTTTTCTTTTTCTTTTTCCCATGTGTTTCATGATTAGTATTGGAAATGAACGGAGAAGTGGTGGAACATGCGGAACCACATATTGGATCACTCTAGTGCGGTACGAAGCCACTAACGCCGAGTCAGTGAGAAAGAGCTCTGTTGAGCGCCAACGCTAGCATTCACACTAGAATCTACTTCCAACCTTTAACACTTGGTCGAGCAAGTCTAGAACTAGGCCCTTTTGTTTCCAGCCGCCATTGGTGCCTTGCTTCTGCCAACCCAACCTCTCTTAGTTTGTAATGCGGCCGCCTCCTTGTAACTAGGGTTTTCATTTTTTATGTTTTGACCTTTTTTTTTTGTTAGGTTAAGTTGGACTTGAGTTCTAAACAAAAACAAAAACTTGTTCATGTAAGCTCAGCCTATTTAAAACTATTTACTTTATTTATTTATTTATTTTAAAGGGTTAATGTGCTTCATAACTTAAATATCAATTTTCATAAATAAATAAAAAACACAAACAAATATTTCATTAAAGATTAACTAAATGTGATATTTTTTTTAATCTTTGAGTTATTAGAACACAAGTTACGACAACTTGACGGTTCTAAATCTCATATTCACAATAAATTAATAAATTAAAAATCGTAAAAAATTAATAAATAAAAATTATTATTAAAGGTTAACTAGAAATGACATATTTAAATTCATGAGTAGCAGAACACAATATATATCACCTGATAATTCTATAACTTATTTTTATAAATAAATATAAAATCAACTTTTTAAATTTGATTAATTAAATGTGAATTTTTTTTTTTTTTGAGCTGTTAAGACACAAGTTGTACTACTTGGTGATTTGGAAACTCAATTTTAAATTCGAAAATAATATAAAATATTCTTAAAATTATTAACTAGATGAGATATCTTTTTATTTTGAGTTTTTGAAACAAGAGTTGTACAGCTTGATAGTCCTAAAACTCGCTTTTCAAAATAATTTTTCAAGTCAAACAGGCTTATCTTCTTTTCCCATCAAAATATTTTTTTTTATAACAAAACAACGCATCCACATTTTATTCCCAAGAACTACGTAGCTTTGATTTCTCCATCGTACCGGGAGATATGTAGGAGCAAGATCACACTATTGTCAAGCACATTAAAAAAAAACATAATTAATTGTACATAATTTTTAACTTTTTATTTTATTTTATATTTGTTTGTTTTTCATTTTCTTTTACTTTATGTTATTATTATTTCTTAATAAGTATTAGCTGATATTATAATACTCTTTTAAGCTAGTATATTATTTTTATTTATTTACTTATTTAGTTATTTATTTATTTTGTATTTGTATATATGTTTTATTTGCATTATGGAGCTATTGAATTATACTTATTCTACACCATACACTTTTATAAGACACACACTTATGAGTGAAACCTTATACTCGGATTTGAACAAAACTTAAGTTTAGTTTTGAGGTTGCGTAGTGGTACCCTTCTTGATGTACATCCTATTTGGTTAGCATGAAGATATGAACTAGAGTTTGATCTTGCTGAGGGTATTGCCACTCCAAATAGTTTACCTATTGTTGTTGACAATATTCCAAAATAGGATTTTTGCTCTAGGAACCGTGTTTAAAACTATAGAGCCACCCTTGTGAGAGTTTCACTACATAAGCCAATAGACCCTTTCATCATAAGAATATCCATATATGCAAAAAAATACCTCATACATTCATTCAAAACTTTATATATTCACAAAAGTCATTCTACATAATTGCATTCCTATCTGACATTGTTTCTTTTGAAAAATGAATTGGCATTTTGCATCAATTTTTAGGATTGTTGGGGAATCATAAGAACCTTAGTCGCATATAAAATTAAAGTGGACAATGAGATCGGAAAAAAGAAAAACTTAACTTTTAAAGTTCAAGCAACCTGATTTGAAAAGTTTAAGAGACATCAACGATCAAATGAAAACTATACAACGCGAGAGTTTCTTTCACAAATATGGGAAGATCCAAAATCTCTTGGCAGTGAATATGCAAACAGGGGCCCTCACGACATTGGCTCAGTATTAAGACCCTCTCTTAAGATGTTTCACCTTTCAAGACTTTCAATTATCCCCAACATTAGAGGAATTTGAACGAATATTGGGTTACTCTCTAGAAAAGGAAATTCGTATCGATATACTGGGCAACCCTTGAGTTTGAGTGCAATTGCTGAAGTGTTGAATATCGACATAAGAGAGTTGGCAAGTAAAAAAGAGGAAAAATGAGCTATTCATG
>NW_027336574.1:1565-7688 GCF_000331145.2 Cicer arietinum | reverse complement strand
AAGTGTTGAATATCGACATAAGAGAGTTGGCAAGTAAAAAAGAGGAAAAATGAGCTATTCATGGTTTTTCAAGAAAATATCTAGAGCAAAAGTGCTAGGATTTAGCCGTTAAAAAAGAATAGGATACTTTTATAGATGTTTTGGCTCTCATTATCTATGGTATTGTTTTATTCTCAAACCTTGATAATTTTGTAGATTTTGCTGCCATCAATGTCTTTTTAGCTTTTAACAAAAATAAACAAAATCCAGTTCATGTGGTTCTTGCTGATGTATACTATTCTCTGCATATGCGTCACGAGAAGAAAGGGGGAACAATTTTGTGTTGTGTTCCAATGTTGTATACTTGGTTCATGTCTCGTATCTTCAAGAAATTGTATCATGTTAGAGTTAAAAGTAATCATGAATGGGCTCAGAATATGGCTAGCCTTACCGGGGACACAATTTCATGGTACCATAGAGAACAAGGGGTGGAGGAAGTAATATGCCAATGCAGATATTTCCCAAACGTACCTCTTATGGGAACCAAAGGATGTATTAATTACAATCCGACTGTAGCTCTGATATAGCTTGGCTACCCTATGTTAGAGAAACCAGATGATAAGTCGTTGAAAGCTTTTATTTTGCACAATACGGATATAGTAGACCCGCCATTTTTGCGAAGGATAAGCCGAGCTTGGGAAATAATCATTAGAGAAGGAAGAGTACTCGGATGTAGAAGTTGCAGCACAAAAGAACCTTATCAAAAATGGGTAAAGAAAAGAGTCTAAGAAATCAAGTTGTCTTTCCACAGTGCACCCTCAAGTGATCAAGAAATGCCTGAACCTACCCTTGTTACCAATGAAGAAATAGAAGAACTCAAAGCATCATTTTTAAAATCTAAAGAGGAGAAAAAAGAGCTACAAGTGAAGTTAGAAAAAGTCTCCCAAGAGAACGAGAACTTACGATCAGAAAACACATGTAAGAGTCGGTTTATTGAGATAAGCAACCATAGGTTGAAAATTGAAAAAGAAAGTAAACTTGACATATAGGATTAATTACATGCAACTATTGAAGAGGCCTATATGTGGAAGCAGTTGCGGACAAAATCAGCAAGCTCTGAGAGGAACATAAAAAAGGAGTTTGAAGAGTTAAAGAAACAACTGAAAGAAATGGAAGCTAAGTACGAGAGTCAAGTAAGGAATGAGAGGCAACACAAAGAAGAAATTGAAGAATTATTCTCTAAACATCAAGAAGCACTAAAAATAGAAATGGATAATTCTAGTGAATTGAAGAATTACATTGATTACCAAGAAAAGGTCTATAATGACTTAAAGGATGAAGCTATATATTGGGAGATTTTTTTAATGATGTTGCTAGGTCAGTTGAAGAATCAACGGATCTATAAAGAGTTAGAAGATAAAGGCAAACATTGGAAAGACTGCTTTTCAAAGTAGGCAATGCTAGCTAATCAAGCAATCATAAAAGTTCCAAAGAATCTAAGAGAGATTGAAGCGGTAATGCATCCACTCAATACTCCAATTAAAGTCTATAAGTTCGTTGAATATTGCAAAAAATTAGTAGAAGAATTGAAGGAGAAGATTGATTGTCCTATTAAAAGAGAAGATTGAAATCCCATAATCGACGTAGTTTTTAATTTTGTGATGTAATCTTTTTTTTTTATCAATGAAGGATTTGATGTTTTGTTTACCGATCCTCATATCTTCTTCACTAATAATTCGTTTTCGTTTAAAAATTAATGTAAGGCTCATGATTCCCCAACATCCAACTATCATAATTAACTAGTTTTTTTCATCTTCATTCCATTCATATTTAATACATACTCATATAATTTTATTTATTTATTTATGTTATAAAAAATAGAAAAGAAAAAAAATCAATTAAGCTATTTTCCCGACACCCTTCTCGTACTCGCGCAAACTCCAAGATCGCGGATGAACTTGAGCAAAACCAAGAAGTGATGAGAGGTGATGTTAACCAATTGAAGGATAAGTTTGATCGAATCCTAGAAGCTATAAAGACTTTGAGAAGGAAGGAGAATGCATATGGTAATCCTCCAACTGCAAAGAAGAAAACCAAGCCACTCATTCCCATCCACCAGACTTTACCCCAACTACTCAACAATTTCGTACAACAGCTATGCAATTTCCTATGTATAGTCTCCTACTTCATTATACTTGGTCTTTAGTCATCAACCCCATGGACAATAACTCAAACCACTAAACTATTAACCACCAAAACCTAAACCAATCATAAATTCAATCTCATATAGGCTACGTGCCACCCCAAAACACTATACCCTATGGAAATATTCCATTAAGCGCACCCCCAAGTACCCCAATTTGATGCTAACATAAATTGGCAACAACCTCAATTTATCAGTGAAGATACACAGTCGAAAGAAAAATTCCATGTTTTAGAAGAACGGATAAAAGTAATCGAAGGAAGTAATGTCTATGATCTCGAAGCTTTTGATATGTGCTTGGTTTCCGATGTGGAGATCCCTTCAAAATTCAAGGTACCTGAGTTTGAAAAATACAAAGGTGTCAAAATTCATGATCATAATGACAAACTTCTCATCCATTTTTTTCAAGACAGTTTGAGCGGGGCATCATTAAATTGGTATATACATCTCGAGCGAAATCGAATCCGTTCGTAGAACAATTTGGCTGATGCCTTCTTGAAACAATACAGGTATAACATTGACATAGTCCCTGGTAGGATGCAATTGCAAAATTCATCAAAAAAGGACAATGAAACATTCAAAGAATATGTACAATGCTGGAGAGAAGTGGCATCGCAAGTAGATCATCCTTTATCTAAAAGAGAAATGGTTGGTATGTAAGATACTCTCCAGTCGCCATTGAATGATAAAATGATTGGCAGTATGTCATCAAACTTTTCTGATATGGTTATGATAGGAGAAAGAGTAGAAAGTGGCATGAGGAGTGGTAAGATTGTATGTGGAACGAGTGGAATGAAGAAACCCCATATGGGATTTACAAAGAAGAAAAAGGGGATGCTAACGCTGTAATGGCAAACCGAAGGGTCTCTTATTCTCCAGCCTTGACTTTTTATCAACCTCCAAATTTTCAGCCCTCAATACCCCAAATTCCCTACATTCTCTATCCATATGTGGTTGCGACCTCACAAGCTTCATACCCCCAATTTCACCTTTCAAGACAACCTTATTATCAACCACCCCTGGTCCAACCAGCACCTGTCATATTTTCCCAACAAAACCAATGGAACCAAAATCCAATCCTGAATCACTACAAACCTCCAATTAATCGAGAAAAGAAGATAACTCGTTTTGACCCGATTCCCGTAACATACAACCAATTGTTGCCTCACCTACTCCAGAATTCAATGGTAGTCATAAGACCAATGAAACCTCTGGAACCACCAGTCCCGAAATGGTATAACCCAAACGCCAAATGTGAATACCATGCAGCAGTCATAAGGTATTTTGACGAAGATTGTCAAGCCCTAAAATCTAAAGTGCCAACTTATAGTGGGAAAAATGCAACAATTTTCCAAGCACCGATCTCTTTTCCTTATGAAAATAACAAGGCATTACCATGGATTTATGAAGTCACATCCCATTTAGTCAATCATCAATTAGGTGATACCTTTAAACCTCAAGGTACTGAGGTCACCAATATTTCAAGGATTCCTGAATAACTTAGGAAAAAGAAGGGTTATGGAGAAAAAGGAAAGAAGTTGTGTATCATGCCATAAAAGGACCAGAAACTTGCAAAAAGACGGTGCTTGAAGAAGAAGCTAACGAATTTTTGAAGTTTATCAAGAAAAGTGAGTATAAGGTGGTAGATCAACTAAATCAAACCCTTTCTGAGATATATGTTCTTTCTTTTTTATTAAACTCTAAAGTGCATAGAAGGGCACTGATGAAATTTTTAAACGAGGCCCATGTTACTCTTGATATCATTGTCGGCCAGTTTGATGGAGTTGTCGATAATATCACCGCAAATAGCTGCTTGAGTTTTAGCGATGGTGAATTACCAGCCGAGGGGATAGAGCATTACACATCTCTATGAAGTGTCATGATCATATTCTTGCACGGGTGCTAGTTGATAATGGTTCGTCATTGAATGTTACTCCAAAATCAACACTCTTAAAACTATTTATTGATCGAGCCTAAATGAAGCCCAATGCGATGGTGGTGAAAGCATTTGATGAATCCAAGAGACAAGTCGTTGGTGAAATTGATCTTCCGATTCAAATCGGACCCCATAACTTTGGAATATCCTTCCAAGTGATGGATATTAAACCGGCGTACAGTTGTCTTTTAGGGAGACTGTGGATTCATGTTGCTAGAGCAGTGACATCCACTCTCCATCAAAAGCTAAAATTTATAGTGAACGATAAGCTGGTAATAATAGCTGGGGAAGAAGATATGATAGTAAGTCATATATCTTCCATGTGTTACATCGAAGACACTGAGGAAGCCATAGAGACTTCCTTCCAAGCAATAGAAATCGCTAATGTTGTCTTCATGGGTGAAGGATCTCGCTTAAAGAAACCAAAACTATCTACTACATCTTTGAAGTCTACAGAAATACTAGAAAAGAAGGATAGTACGAGTTGGAATATGTACTTACCAAAGCTGATAAAGAAAATGCTATGAAGGAAAAAAGAGAAAGCATGATGGCTCGTTGGGAAAACCTGATACCAAATTCACAAAAGATTCATATTTGTGACATTCACCAAACCTTTCAAAGCGCCGGAATAATACATGCGGATAAGGTGGCTATTGCAGAAGAGGATCATGTTGTTGACGATACCCTCAAATTGGTGTACCATTGTCCTCCAAACACCAGTCTCAATAATTGGAAGATCATTGAGTTTCCCATGTTTGTTAATTCATGTTCAATGTAATTGTGTATTTTAACTCCTTTTGCTCTGCCCAAGGCTATAAGGATAACTAATTAGGGCACATGTATTTCAATTACGTGCTTATTATCAATAAATTCATTTTTTAATTCTCCAACTGTTTTTACCTTTATTCATATTGTATTTTTCCTTTTCCTCTTAATTTAAACAATGCAGAGCTGAAAATGAACATGTTGAAAATAACAACGCTAGAACCCCTTCTTGTAATTTTGAACTTCCAATTAATCACGCTGATTAGGATTGTGAAGACGATTGTGAGCCTCCCCCAGAACTAGAAAGACTAATGGAACATGAAGCTAAGATAATCCATCTGTATGAAGAACCTGTTAAGATGATTAATTTAGGGACTAAATGTGATAAGAGAGAAATTAAAATTGGTATGTCTATGAAAGAATGTGAACAAGAAAATTAAAGTTGATTAAACTTTTATTTGACTATGTGGACGTCTTTGCATGGTCATATCAGGATATGGTTGGGCTAGATACAAACATAGTCGAACACAAGCTACCACTAGAGCTTGAATGTGCTCCCAGTAAACAAAAACTAAGAAGGATGAGGCTTGATATGTCACTTAAAATTAGAGAAGAGGTCAAGAAGTAATTTGATGTTGGTTTCTTAGTAGTGGCAAAATACCCTCAATGGGTGGCTAATATTGTCCTAGTTCCAAAGAAAGATGGAAAGATTCAAATGTGCGTTGATTATCGGGATTTAAATAAAGCTAATCCTAAAGACGATTTTCCTTTGTCTCATATTGATGTCCTAGTAGATAACACTACTTAATGTTCTGTTTTCTCCTTCGTGGATGGTTTCCCAGGGTATAATCAAATCAAGATGGCTCCCAAAGATATGGAGAAAAATACATTCATCACACAATTAGGGATGTTCTGTTATAAAGTGATGTCATTTGGATTGAAGAATGTGGATGGAAACCTATCAAAGAGCAACGATAACTTTGTTTCATGACATGATGCATAAGGAGTTAAAGGTTAACGTGGATGATATGATTGCAAAATCTTGGACCGAAGAAGACCATGTTGTTAACCTTTATTTGTGCGATTAAGAAAATTCAGACTCCGTTTAAACCCTACTAAATGCACTTTTGGTGTGAGATCATGCAAGTTACTTGGGTTCATCGTTAGTCAAAAAAGAATAGAGGTGGACCCAGATAAAGTAAGCGCAATTCAAGAAATGTCGGCTCCACATAAGGAAAAA
>NW_027336574.1:0-1056 GCF_000331145.2 Cicer arietinum | reverse complement strand
ATACAACTTGGTTGATGTCTAAAATGGACACAATTAAGTATATCTTTGAGAAACCTGATCTTACTGGAAGGATTGCCCATCGGTAGATGTTGTTATTAGAATACAACTTGGTCTATGTTACACAGAAGGCTATCAAAGAAAGCGTACTAGCAGAGTATTTGGCTCAACAACATGTAGAAGATTATCAATCAATGACGTGTGAATTCCCCGATGAAGGTATAATGACTTTATTTGAAGAGACTGAATCATCTAATAAATAAAAATGGACTTTGGTGTTTGATGGTGCTTCTAATGCATTGGGGCATGGAATTGGAGCCATTTTGATTTCCCCAAAGAACCAGTTCACTCAATTTACGGCTAGATTGTGTTTTGATTGCACAACAAGGCATGTATCTTGGACATTAAAGCAACCATTGAATCGAAGGTAAAAGTCCTTGAGGTATATTGAGACTTATCTTTGGTCATCCATCAGACAAAAAGAGAGTGGGAAACTCGAGATTCCAAATTGATTCCATATCAAACATGATGACTCTTCATCATATGCATATTTTTCATTATTTTTAGTCTTATCTATCTTTAATCATTAGTTAATTTAAGGATTTATTTGACATATGTTGTTTATTTAGTTCTTTGATTTAATAAAATGTTTATGTTCTTATTTCCTTTATTAAGTAGAGATTATTCGTAGTTTTGCGTTGTTTCTTTGTTTTAGTGTAGTGCTGAATTTTGGTGAGAAATCAACATGACCTATGTGGAGTATTTCAGCCATATGGGAATTTTAGATGTCCCATTGGAGTCAAACCAAGTGCAAAGGAAAACTACGATCCATAGGTACAACTTTCATGAAGAAACCGGAACCAAATTGAGACTCTAAAGAGGAGAAAAATGCAGTATACATCAGACAACAAAGGTTGTGCACCTGAAGCGCAAAAATCTGCGTCTGGGGCGCATTTCGGCCTTCCTGACTCTGTCTACTTGTGCCTGAAGTGCAATTTCCGAACCTGGGGTGCGTGGCACACGGCGGAATGTATAAAAACGCATTTTTATCACTTTTTA
>NW_027336573.1:0-1299 GCF_000331145.2 Cicer arietinum | reverse complement strand
CATTTGTGTCATTGGATGAACATTTACGTCATTTTCGTCCTCCCTAGACTTATTCTTGTCCAAATATGTGTTTTAACCAATCTTGTGCCTGCAATAAGTTCATTTGTGTCATTGGATGATCATTTAGGTCATTTTTGTCCTCCCTAGGCTTATTCTTGTCCAATTAGGGGTTTTAACCAATCCTGTGCATCCACTAAGTTCATTTGTGTCATTGGATTAACATTTAGGTCATTTTCGTCCTCCGTAGGTTTATTCTTGTCCAATTAGGGTTTTTAACCAATCTTGTGCTTCCAATATGTTCATTTGTGTCATTGGATTAACATTTAGGTCATTTTCGTCCTCCGTAGGTTTATTCTTGTCCAATTAGGGTTTTTAACCAATCTTGTGCTTCCAATATGTTCATTTGTGTCATTGGATTAACATTTAGGTCATTTTCGTCCTCCGTAGGTTTATTCTTGTCCAATTAGGGTTTTTAACCAATCTTGTGCATCCTATAGGTGTGTTGGTGTCATTGGATGAACATTTAGGTCATTTTCGTCCTCCCTAGACTTATTCTTGTCCAATTAACGTTTTTAACCAATTTTGTGCATGCAATAAGTTCATTTGTATAATTGGATTAACATTTAAGTCCTTTTCATCCTCCCGAGGTATATTCTAGTCCAATTAGGGTTTTTAACCAATCTTGTGCATCCAATAGGTGTGTTTGTGTCATTGGATGAACATTTAGGTCATTTTCGTCCTCCCTAGTCTTATTCTTGTCCAACTAGGGTTTTTAACCAATCTTGTGCATCTAATAAGTTCATTTGTGTCATAGGACAAACATTTAGGTCATTTTCGTCCTCCCTAGTCTTATTCTTGTCCAACTAGGGTTTTTAACCAATCTTGTGCATCTAATAAGTTCATTTGTGTCATAGGACAAACATTTAGGTCATTTTCGTCCTCCCTAGTCTTATTCTTGTCCAACTAGGGTTTTTAACCAATCTTGTGCATCTAATAAGTTCATTTGTGTCATAGGACAAACATTTAGGTCATTTTCGTCCTCCCTAGTCTTATTCTTGTCCAACTAGGGTTTTTAACCAATCTTGTGCATCTAATAAGTTCATTTGTGTCATAGGACAAACATTTAGGTCATTTTCGTCCTCCCTAGGCTTATTCTTGTCCAATTAGGGTTTTTAACCAATCTTGTGCATCTAATATGTTCATTTGTGTCATTAGATTAACATTTAAGTTATTTTAGTCCTCCTTGAGTTTATTCTAGTTCAATTAGGGTTTTTAACAAATCTTGTGCATCTAATAGGT
>NW_027336572.1:4518-6851 GCF_000331145.2 Cicer arietinum | reverse complement strand
GGAGAATCAATTGTAAATCAGATGCAATTGAAAAGGGTGCATGGTATTTGGATAAGACCACTGTCGAATGTTGAACAAGCTCAACCTAATCCTCAACCAGTTGCTGAATCTGTAACAGCCCCTCCTGAGTATGTCGCAAAACTGCTGGAATTTATGGAAGTTTAGATGGCTCACAATGCCAAAATGCAAGAGTCACAGGCTAGAATGGAAGCTGCCGTGACAACTCTCCAGACTTCTCTGAATTCAGTTGTTCAGGATGTTGCTGCAATTCAAGCGCATTTAGGTATAAAGCTATCATTTGAAGATATAGCGGACATCGGTCGGCAAGCAACAGAAGAACCAAACCCAACTCCCCTAGATCGTTCTGCAACTCACGTTGAGGAGACACCTGCTGAGGGTAATACAGCGGTCTCTGCCTCTCCCTTAGATAATAGTGAGGACCAGCCCAGTTTAGGAGATTAGGTGTTTAGGATCTTTGTTGTGTTGTAATGACCTGGTGTATTCTTTTCTTCTATATATAATGCATTAGCACGTTTATTCCATTACTCTCTGATATCAATTGCCATAATCTGTTTAATCTGCTTATTTGTTGCTCTGATACACTGTTTTTTGATTTCAACCTCCAGTGCTTAGGTTTACTAACATAGGGGGAGCAAATTTTTTTCTGCCTTTTTGCCTTAACTGACAAAGGGGGAGAGAAATTATAACTTGTATTTTTTACACTACTTATACTGCTGCACTTTTGATAACTCTGATGACTGACAATGACATATTAAAATGACTCTGATATTGTTAAATAGCATGTGTACTTATTAAAATGACTCTGATGACTCTTATTCTTGTCCAATTAAGGTTTTTAACCAATCTTGTGCATGCAATAAGTTCATTTGTGTCATTGGATGAACATTTAGGTCATTTTCGTCCTCCCTAGGCTTATTCTTGTCCAATTAGGGTATTTCCCCAATCTTGTGCATCCAATAAGTTCATTTGTGTTGGACTTTAGTCCTCTTAATCCTAATTTTGACATAATTAACAAACATACAATGTTCATACATCATATGATAAATCTAACATTTTAACTGAGTAAGATTTCAGGAACAACAACTCAACCCTACATACTTGAGACAATTGCTTGGAACGCAATAAATCAACAAAAGTTGAAAATCTACTGAGCAAATCGATTTCGTGAAAGGGTTGTAAGGAAACATGTGTTTTGAGGTTACACAATCGATTAGGCAATCGACTGGCACAATCAGTGATAAAAATTGTGCAAGTCAGTGGCATCCTGATTTGTATGCTAATCGATTGGCACATCGACTGTGCAAATCACAAAGTAAAAACTGATTGAAACAAATCGATTGGGAAATCGATTGGGCAAGTCACAAGGACAATCCATTTACTAGGCTAATCGATTGACAAATCGATTGCGTAAATAATATTTCAAAAAGTAACATGCCCTGTGACAAACACAATCGATTGGACAATCCATTGTGACAAATTCAATCATAACAAGTTTGGTATCAATCGATTAGGAAATCGATTGAGCTAAACCAACTGGTAAGACCTTTTCAGAAACATACTACCAAATCGATTGGCACTCCGATTAACATGGAATAAGCTAAGTTCCTGTTTTAAACACAATCGATTGGCAAATCAATTGAAACAAATATTTGAAATCACAGGGAACTCTTAGTTTGTGGCCAAATCGATTATGTGTATTATTGAATCGATTATGTGACTTAGTGAATCGACTAAGTAATCGATTGGTTTGATTTTATTATTGGAACAAAACACCTGACATCGATTATGCAATCGATTCATATATAAGTCTACACATAATTTTCTGAAAAGTGTATTAAAAGAATCGATTAGGAAAACGATTAGTTTATATAGTTTCAAGATTCAAGAAAAACAAGACTTGCGATAATCGATTGGCAAATCGATTAAGCCCATTTTATCACATTAATGAATCGATTGGTAAATCAATTTATCAGTTGTTTTTCAGAAACTATATAAACAGTTTTCAATCTTTTTCTATTATATACTTCAAAACACTTGAAAATACTACAGAACACTGAAGAACTCTTAAGAACCTTTTTGATAACATTCTGATATTGCTTTTTCATATCAAGACCAAAAGATTATTCATAATAAATAAGAGAGCTGAAAAAGAATTCTTGAGAAGAAAAGACAATGATCTCACAAACACTCAAATGAACAACCAGATTATTGTGTGAGATACAATGATAGAGATTGAAGACAAACTATGTACTTCTTTTATTTCTTTCTGTAAACAAAGTTTTGTAAAAAGAAACAACTGTGAAAAATCCAGT
>NW_027336572.1:0-4097 GCF_000331145.2 Cicer arietinum | reverse complement strand
TATTGAAGAAAAAGCTGAAATCCAGTTGGATTGTCAGGACTGGATGTAGGATGTCGTATTGACAGCTGAACCAGGATAAACCTTGGTGCATTCTATTCCTTATCTTTTTACTTTTATCTTGTATGCTATGTTATATTTCCGCTGTGTATAAATCCGAATAAATCTTGCATCGTATGATTGTATGTTCGATCTTAATTGTATGCTAGACGTATTCTGTTTTCTATATTGTTTTAATTTGTTAAAGACTGACATATTCTGTAATAACGATGTCATAATAATCAACAATTTGTGTCATTGGATTAACATTTAGGTCATTTTCGTCCTCCCTAGGTTTATTCAAGTCCAATTAGGGTTTTTAACCAATCTTGTGCATGCAACGAGTTCATTTGTGTCATTGGATTAACATTAGGTCATTTTCGTCCTCCCTAGGTTTATTCATGTCCAATTACGGTTTTTAACCAATCTTGTGCATGCAACGAGTTCATTTGTGTCATTGGATTAACATTAGGTCATTTTCGTCCTCCCTAGGTTTATTCATGTCCAATTACGGTTTTTAACCAATCTTGTGCATGCAACGAGTTCATTTGTGTCATTGGATTAACATTAGGTCATTTTCGTCCTCCCTAGGTTTATTCATGTCCAATTACGGTTTTTAACCAATCTTGTGCATGCAACGAGTTCATTTGTGTCATTGGATTAACATTAGGTCATTTTCGTCCTCCCTAGGTTTATTCATGTCCAATTACGGTTTTTAACCAATCTTGTGCATGCAACGAGTTCATTTGTGTCATTGGATTAACATTAGGTCATTTTCGTCCTCCCTAGGTTTATTCATGTCCAATTACGGTTTTTAACCAATCTTGTGCATGCAACGAGTTCATTTGTGTCATTGGATTAACATTAGGTCATTTTCGTCCTCCCTAGGTTTATTCATGTCCAATTACGGTTTTTAACCAATCTTGTGCATGCAACGAGTTCATTTGTGTCATTGGATTAACATTAGGTCATTTTCGTCCTCCCTAGGTTTATTCATGTCCAATTACGGTTTTTAACCAATCTTGTGCATGCAACGAGTTCATTTGTGTCATTGGATTAACATTAGGTCATTTTCGTCCTCCCTAGGTTTATTCATGTCCAATTACGGTTTTTAACCAATCTTGTGCATGCAACGAGTTCATTTGTGTCATTGGATTAACATTAGGTCATTTTCGTCCTCCCTAGGTTTATTCATGTCCAATTACGGTTTTTAACCAATCTTGTGCATGCAACGAGTTCATTTGTGTCATTGGATTAACATTAGGTCATTTTCGTCCTCCCTAGGTTTATTCATGTCCAATTACGGTTTTTAACCAATCTTGTGCATGCAACGAGTTCATTTGTGTCATTGGATTAACATTAGGTCATTTTCGTCCTCCCTAGGTTTATTCATGTCCAATTACGGTTTTTAACCAATCTTGTGCATGCAACGAGTTCATTTGTGTCATTGGATTAACATTAGGTCATTTTCGTCCTCCCTAGGTTTATTCATGTCCAATTACGGTTTTTAACCAATCTTGTGCATGCAACGAGTTCATTTGTGTCATTGGATTAACATTAGGTCATTTTCGTCCTCCCTAGGTTTATTCATGTCCAATTACGGTTTTTAACCAATCTTGTGCATGCAACGAGTTCATTTGTGTCATTGGATTAACATTAGGTCATTTTCGTCCTCCCTAGGTTTATTCATGTCCAATTACGGTTTTTAACCAATCTTGTGCATGCAACGAGTTCATTTGTGTCATTGGATTAACATTAGGTCATTTTCGTCCTCCCTAGGTTTATTCATGTCCAATTACGGTTTTTAACCAATCTTGTGCATGCAACGAGTTCATTTGTGTCATTGGATTAACATTAGGTCATTTTCGTCCTCCCTAGGTTTATTCATGTCCAATTACGGTTTTTAACCAATCTTGTGCATGCAACGAGTTCATTTGTGTCATTGGATTAACATTAGGTCATTTTCGTCCTCCCTAGGTTTATTCATGTCCAATTACGGTTTTTAACCAATCTTGTGCATGCAACGAGTTCATTTGTGTCATTGGATTAACATTAGGTCATTTTCGTCCTCCCTAGGTTTATTCATGTCCAATTACGGTTTTTAACCAATCTTGTGCATGCAACGAGTTCATTTGTGTCATTGGATTAACATTAGGTCATTTTCGTCCTCCCTAGGTTTATTCATGTCCAATTACGGTTTTTAACCAATCTTGTGCATGCAACGAGTTCATTTGTGTCATTGGATTAACATTAGGTCATTTTCGTCCTCCCTAGGTTTATTCATGTCCAATTACGGTTTTTAACCAATCTTGTGCATGCAACGAGTTCATTTGTGTCATTGGATTAACATTAGGTCATTTTCGTCCTCCCTAGGTTTATTCATGTCCAATTACGGTTTTTAACCAATCTTGTGCATGCAACGAGTTCATTTGTGTCATTGGATTAACATTAGGTCATTTTCGTCCTCCCTAGGTTTATTCATGTCCAATTACGGTTTTTAACCAATCTTGTGCATGCAACGAGTTCATTTGTGTCATTGGATTAACATTAGGTCATTTTCGTCCTCCCTAGGTTTATTCATGTCCAATTACGGTTTTTAACCAATCTTGTGCATGCAACGAGTTCATTTGTGTCATTGGATTAACATTAGGTCATTTTCGTCCTCCCTAGGTTTATTCATGTCCAATTACGGTTTTTAACCAATCTTGTGCATGCAACGAGTTCATTTGTGTCATTGGATTAACATTAGGTCATTTTCGTCCTCCCTAGGTTTATTCATGTCCAATTACGGTTTTTAACCAATCTTGTGCATGCAACGAGTTCATTTGTGTCATTGGATTAACATTAGGTCATTTTCGTCCTCCCTAGGTTTATTCATGTCCAATTACGGTTTTTAACCAATCTTGTGCATGCAACGAGTTCATTTGTGTCATTGGATTAACATTAGGTCATTTTCGTCCTCCCTAGGTTTATTCATGTCCAATTACGGTTTTTAACCAATCTTGTGCATGCAACGAGTTCATTTGTGTCATTGGATTAACATTAGGTCATTTTCGTCCTCCCTAGGTTTATTCATGTCCAATTACGGTTTTTAACCAATCTTGTGCATGCAACGAGTTCATTTGTGTCATTGGATTAACATTAGGTCATTTTCGTCCTCCCTAGACTTATTCTTGTCCAATTAGGGTTTTTCACCAATCTTGTGCATCCAATAGGTGTGTTTGTGTCATTGGTGTTGATTATTATGACCTCGAAATATGCAGAATATATCAGTCTTTAACAAATTAAAGCAATATAGAAAATCGAATATATCTAGCATACAATTAAGATCGAACATACAATCATACGATGCTAGATTTATTCAGATTCATACACACAGCGGAATTATAATGCGGCATACAAGATTAACAATTAAAAGTAAAAGGATAAGGGATAGAATGCACCAAGGTTTATCCTGGTTCATTTGTCAATAAGACAACCTACATCCAGTCCTGACAATCCAACTGGATTTCAGCTTTTTCTCCAATAGAAAGAATTGTGACTTGTTTACAGATTGTCCAGTTTCCTCGAAACCTATCTATCTAACGCAATCTCTTTCCTATTGCTTAACCCCTTGATCCTTGCAGTCACTCGACACACTTACACAAGATCAAGTTCGGCTTTTTCTTGATGAGGCCTCTCACCCAAGAAGATCGCCACCAGTTTTTAGCTGGATTTTTCGCAGTCGTTTCTTTACAGAGTATTTGTTACAAACAAAATAAAAGAAGTACAAAAAGTGTCTTCAATCTTGATCAATGTATCTCACACGAACCTGGTTGTTCAATGAGTTTTTATGAGAACATTGTCTTTTCTCTCAAGAATCCTTTTTCAGCTCTTTTAATGATTATGGATAATCTTTTTGGTTTTGATCTGAAAAAGTAATATCAGAATGTTAACAATGTGTTCTTAGGAGTTCTTTAGTGTTCTGAAGTATATTCAAGTATTATGATCAGTTATATTGTGTTATTGAGAGAATGATTGAAAACAGTTTATATAGTTTCTGAAAAACAACTAATAAATCA
>NW_027336571.1:0-1499 GCF_000331145.2 Cicer arietinum | reverse complement strand
TGTTCATCTAATGACACAAACACACCTATTGGATGTACAAGATTGGTTAAAAACCCTAGTTGGGAAAGAATAAGTGTAGGAAGGAAGAAAATGACCTAAATATTCAACCAATAACACAAACACACCTATTGGATGCACAAGATTGGTTAAAAACCCTAGTTGGACAAGAAAAAGTCTAGGAAGGACGAAAATGACCTAAATGGTCATCGAATGACACAAACACACCTATTGGATGCACAAGATTGGTTAAAAACCCTAGTTGGACAAGAAAAAGTCTAGGAAGGACGAAAATGACCTAAATGGTCATCGAATGACACAAACACACCTATTGGATGCACAAGATTGGTTAAAAACCCTAGTTGGACAAGAAAAAGTCTAGGAAGGACGAAAATGACCTAAATGGTCATCGAATGACACAAACACACCTATTGGATGCACAAGATTGGTTAAAAACCCTAGTTGGACAAGAAAAAGTCTAGGAAGGACGAAAATGACCTAAATGGTCATCGAATGACACAAACACACCTATTGGATGCACAAGATTGGTTAAAAACCCTAGTTGGACAAGAAAAAGTCTAGGAAGGACGAAAATGACCTAAATGGTCATCGAATGACACAAACACACCTATTGGATGCCCAAGATTGGTTAAAAACCCTAATTGGACTAGAATAAACATAGGGAGGACGAAAATGACCTAAATGTTCATCAGATGACACAAACACACCCATTGGATGCACCAGATTGGTTAAAAACCCTAGTAGGACAAGAATAAGTCTTGGAAGGACGAAAATGACCTAAATGTTCATCCAATGACACAAACACCCCTTTTGGATGCACAAGATTGGTTAAAATTCTTAATTGGACAAGAATAAGTGTAGGAAGGACGAAAATGACCTAATGTTCATCCCAATGACACGAACACACCTATTGGATGCACATTATTGGTTAAAAACCCTAATTGTACTAAAATAAACATAGGGAGGACGAAAATGACCTAAATGTTCATCAGATGACACAAACACACCCATTGGATGCACCAGATTGGTTAAAAACCCTAGTAGGACAAGAATAAGTCTTGGAAGGACGAAAATGACCTAAATGTTCATCCAATGACACAAACACCCCTTTTGGATGCACAAGATAAAAACCCTAGTTGGACAAGAATAAGTCTAGGAAGGTCGAAAATGACCTAAATGTTCATCCAATGACACAAACACACCTATTGGATCCACAAGATTGGTTAAAAACCCTAATTGGACAAGAATAAGCCAAGGGAGGACAAAATGACCTAAATGTTCTTCCAATGACACAAACAAACCTATTGGATCCACAAGATTGGTGAAAAACCCTAGTTGGACAAGAATAAGTCTAGGAAGGACGAAAATGACCTAAATGTTCATCCAATGACCAAACACACCTATTGTACGCACAAGATTGGTTAAAAACCCTAATTGGACTGGAACAAATCTAGGGAGGACGAAAATGACCTAAATGTTCA
>NW_027336570.1:753-1192 GCF_000331145.2 Cicer arietinum | reverse complement strand
GATGAAAATGACCTAAATGTTCGTCCAATGACACAAACACACCTATTAGATGCACAAGATTGGGTAAAAAGCCTAGTTGGACAAGAATAAGTCTAGGGAGGATTAAAATGACCTAAGTGTTCATGCAATGACAGAAAGGAAAGTATTGGATGCACAAGATTGGTTAAAACCCCTAATTGGACAAGAATAAGCCTAGGAAGGACAAAAATGACCTAAATGTTCATCCAATGACATAAACACACCGTCCAATGACACAAACACACCTATTTGATGCACAAGATTGGTTAAAAACCCTAATTGGACAAGAATAAGCCAAGGAAGGACGAACATAACCTAAATGTTCATCCAATGACACAAACTCACCTATTGGATGCACAAGATTGGTTAAAAACTCTAATTGGACTAGAATAAACCTAGGGAGGACGAAAATGACCTAAAT
>NW_027336570.1:0-321 GCF_000331145.2 Cicer arietinum | reverse complement strand
GCACAAGATTGGTTAAAAACCCTAGTTGGACAAGAATAAGTCTAGGGAGGACGAAAATGACATAAATGTTCATCCATTGACACAAACACACCTATTGGATGCACAAGATTGGTTAAAAACCCTAATTGGACAAGAATAAGCCTAGGGAGGTCGAAAATGACCTAAATGTTCGTCCAATGATACAAACTTACCTATTGGATGCACAAGATTGGTCAAAAACCCTAATTGGACTAAAATAAACCTAGGGACGATGAAAACGACCTAAATGTTCATCCAATGACACAAATGAACTTATTGGATGCAACAGATTGGTTAAAAACC
>NW_027336569.1:0-1679 GCF_000331145.2 Cicer arietinum | reverse complement strand
TCGAATCACTACAGACCACCTGTCAATCGAGAAAAAAGGATAACTCATTTTGATCCAATTCCCATCCAGTATAGCCAATTGTTGCCCCATTTATTTCAAAATTCAATGGTAGTCTTAAGACCAATGAAACCTCTTGAACCCCCATTTCCAAAATGGTATAATCCAAATGCCAAATGTAAATTCCCAATATTTTCCCTATATTAAAATAAATTTTTTTTATATATATTTTTAAGGGTTTCCCAATATTTTCCCTATATTAAAATAAATTTTGGTGGCGACTCCATTGAATTCGAGACCTCTTGAACCCCCATTTCCAAAATGGTATAATCCAAATGCCAAATGTGAATTCCCAATATTTTACCTATATTAAAATAAATTTTTTTTATATATATTTTTAAGGGTTTCCCAATATTTTCCCTATATTAAAATAAATTTTGGTGGCGACTCCATTGAATTCGAGAAAACACTCGAAATTTTAGGCCGCGACACTGGGGATCAGCCTGCCATTGGTAAAGAAATAGGTATAAGGCTTGGAATGGGAACCAACATGTATCCATCATCTGCATTGTCTACTCAAAACAAAGATGCTTCTACTTCATATCTTCCTATTGACGAGCTGATTAAGATGGTCGATGGAGTTAAGAAGATTGCAAAGTGTAAAATCACTTAGAATCTTGAATTAAAGGAGAGTGTTGGAAACCATGAATGTTCTTGATTTCGAGTGTTAGAAAAGTTGAGAACGTTGAACGTTCTCCGTATTCAGTTTTGTAATTCAAGTTAAGTTTGATTGTATGTAATCAACTAACTAACCACTTGTTTGATTAGTTAGTTAGGTAGAATTTAGTTAGAAATAATGTGATAAGAGTTATGTATAAATAACATATTCATTTCTCAATAAAGATAACACATTCATATCATTCCTTTCTTTTCTGATTTTTACTTTCATTGCAACAACTTAAATAATAACAAAATCATGTTGAAATTCGTTATGATGGAGATTTTTTTAGATAGTCAATATATGTAATTACTTGTTAATTTTGTTTGAAGAATGAGTTGGATTCATAACTTTGTTGTCACAAGACTTGAGAGAGATTAGTCTTTGCAGTTGCGTACGAAAAATACCCAATTTACACCAAAAAATTCAACTAAAATATTTCTTACGATTTGTGTAAATTTTTTTTACGATCTGTATTCAAATAACATATTCATTTTCAACTAAAACATTTCTTACGATTTGTGTAAAATTCAACTAAATACCCAATTTGTTTGTGTAAATTTTTAATTTGATTGTGTAATTTAAGAGACTACGCCAAAAATGACATTTAACAGCGCCCCTTTTACAGCGCTTGCTAAACACAAGCGCTGTTGTAAATATATTTTAAAAATAACGGAGCCTTTTACATCGCTTTTGTTGACAAGCGTTGTAAAACAAGCGCTGTTGTAGGTCATATAACGTTTGCGCATAACGTTATAAGACTTTTACAACGCTTGTCAAAAAGGCGCTGTAAAATGAAGCGCTTTCGCGTATCAGTTACAGCGCTTTTTTCACAAGCGCTGTAAACACATGCGCTTTCTAATATTTGAACTACCTAATACATCGCTTTTTTCACAAGCGCTGTAAATACATGCGCTTTCATTGAATTTAACTACCTATTACAGCGCTTTTTTCACAAGCGCTG
>NW_027336568.1:782-1216 GCF_000331145.2 Cicer arietinum | reverse complement strand
GACGAAAATGACCTAAATGTTCATCCAATGACACAAATGAACTTATTGGAGGCACAAGATGGTCAAAACCCCTAGTTTGACAAGAATAAGTCTAGGTAGGACGAAAATGATCTAAATGTTCATCCAATGACACAAACCCACCTTTTGGATGCACAAGATTTGTTAAAAACCCTAATTGGACTAGAATGAACCTAGGGAGGACGAAAAAGACCTAAATGTTCATCCAATGACACAAATGAACTTATTGGAGGCACAAGATGGTTAAAACACCTAGTTTGACAAGAATAAGTCTAGGTAGGACGAAAATGACCTAAATGTTCATCCAATGACACAAACCCACCTTTTGGATGCACAAGATTTGTTAAAAACCCTAATTGGACTAGAATGAACCTAGGGAGGACGAAAAAGACCTAAATGTTCATCCAATGACACAA
>NW_027336568.1:0-238 GCF_000331145.2 Cicer arietinum | reverse complement strand
GGAGGATGAAAATGACCTAAATGTTCATCCAATGACACAAAGACACCTGTTGGATGCACAAGATTTGTTAAAAACCCTAATTGGACTAGAACAAATCTAAGGAGGACGAAAATGACCTAAATGTTCATCCATTGACACAAACACAACTTTTGGATGCACAAGATTTGTTAAAAATCCTAATTGGACTAGAATGAACCTAGGGAGGACGAAAATGACCTAAATGTTCATCCAATGACAC
>NW_027336567.1:0-7149 GCF_000331145.2 Cicer arietinum | reverse complement strand
CTTGTGTTTAGCAAGCGCTGTAAAATGGGCGCTGTTAAATGTCATTTTTGGCGTAGTGTCAATTAATCATCATATTTGACCAACTTATAAACTTGACATTAATTTAATATTTTAGGAAAAGCAACTTGGAAGGGAGGTCACTCAGGTAGAGATACATCGTTATCTTCATGTTAATCCTGAAACAAATGAGTATACTGATGGATTATCACAAATGATTCAGGTAATTATTATATATTAATTAACCCTCTAAATTATATTAATTAACTATTTTAATTTTTAATTTTTTTATTTTTTATATAGGAACAACTTCAACAAGTCATGAAAGAATGGGATGATCATCAAGCTACTCTTCCTCCTGCTCAGCGAGCTGGTCTAGTGCAGCGGAAACAATATGAGACCGCAAGTTTTATGAACATTACTGGTGGCAAGTACAAAGGGCGTTTGTTGGGTGCTGGTAGTTTATCATCAACATTTGTGAAAGGTCCAACAGGTTATATTCAGACTGAGACGTCTTCTTCTTATTCTAGTACGGATTGATCTCATCGTTCGTCGATAGATAATCTTGACCAGTTAAAGGAGCAATGGGCAAGTGAGCAAGAAGAAAAACACAACAGCTGATACAAGCAGTAATTGATAAATTGAATGAGGAATAGAAACAAAAGTTTCAAGAGCAGCAGCGATAGTTTCAGCAGCAACAACAATATCAACAGCAACAATTTTCATTTCCTCCTGCTTTTCATCAGCAGTTCCCGCCTCGGCCTCAATACTTGCATCAACAACCATTATTCCAGCAGCAATAAAATTACTCTCAATACTCCCAACAGCAGCAACCACCTCCAAATTTCCAACAACAACACCAGGATCCTCCGAACTCTGCCTTCCAGCAACAACAACAGCCAATGTTTCAGCAACAACAATATTTTCATAATTATCAGTATGTTCCGTCATCTTCTCATCAACTTCCTCAACCTCAACCAGATCAAACTGCATACCGACCAACTATGCCAACAGCTGGCTTGATCAGACCAGATTTAAATCAACCTCAACCAGCTATGGCTCCTCCTTCGACTAGTGGTGGTGTAATTGAAGATGAAATCCAATTTCAAACCGTGATGTCTCCTCCAGCACAAATTAATAATACTTTTGAGGGACTTCTTTCGTCGGGTAACATGCCAGCAAATAATTATAGTGGGAGTGGAGCTGATCAGAGGAATTATTATGAGGATTGATGTATTTGAATAATTTCATAATTTTATTTTTGGTTTGTATGAACACATTTATCTTGTCCTAGTTAATAATTGTGTGTTTAATTTTTGGTTTGTAAGACATGATTTATTTATTTTGGAATGTTTTATTTGGTTTGGTATTAATTACTTTAATTAATATTAATATTATATTTTTATATATAATAGTTATTTTAATTTTTAAATTTAATTTTTATTTAAATTTAATTTAAATTTAAATATTATATTTTAAATTTAATTTAAATGATAATTAAATTGTAATATTATATTTTTAATTGATATTAGTTTATTATATATAACATATTAAATTTAAATTTAATTTAAATTTAAATATTATATTTTAAATTTAATTTAAATTTTAATTAAATATAATATTGTAATTTTAATTTAAATTTTAAATTTATATTCATATTAATTTATTATATATAATATTATTTTTAAGTATTAAGTTTGAATTTAATAAAATAATTTTTTAATAAAGTTAATATTTTGTGGCGGCCTAAGCCCTCACAAAATATTTATTTTTTAATCTAGAACATCCTTTGTGGCGGCCTAAGCCCTCATAAAGGGAAGCATTTGTGGCAGCCTGGGCCCCCACAAAAGCTTAATTTTAAAAATCAGTTTTGTCCTTTGTGGCGGCCTAAGCCCTAAAAAATGAGGCATTTGTGGCGGCCTCTACCCTAACAAAAGCAGACGTTTGTGACGGCCCTTGCCCTCACAAAAGACAACGAAATTTTCACATTTTGTGGCCGTTTTGGCCGCCACAAAGGTTTGTGACCACCTTATTTGTGGCTGCTTTTGGCCGCCACAAATTCCTACTTTGTGGCTGTTTTTTCCCCTTTGTGAGAGCTTTTGGCCCTCACAAAAACCATGTATTCTTGTTGTGATAAAGCACAAGTGGTACATGTTAATTTCATGGAAAAGCTCTTATAAGTTGTTTATGTAGAAAGCAAAATACAATTGACTTATCAACAACTAAAGCTGAATATGTCTTAGCTTCCAATTGTTGCTCTCAAGTCTTGTGGATCAAAAATCAACTTGAAGATTTATCTGTAAGTTATACAAATTTTCCAATTTATTGTGATAATACAAATGCAATAAATCTGTCCAAAGGCCCCATTCAACATTCAAGATCGAAATACATAGAACTAAAACACCATTTTATTAGAGATCATGTTAATAAAAATGAAGTTGAATTAATCTTTGTTGACACAAAAAATCAACTTGTTGACATCTTTACTAAATCCTTTGCTAAAGATAATCTTAATTTTATTAACGAGTAATTAAAAAACATCAAAAATCCAAACTATCTCCTTTGTAAAGCATAACCAGATCGTTCTGGTCAATATGAAGAACGTTTTCCATTCTCTCTTCTTCACATCAGTCTCCGTGTCATCCAAGTGAAGTTTAAAAGTTTCAAAAGAAATTTAATTCACACAAAAAGAAAAAGTAACAGCTTATTTTGTCTTCATTCAAAAAACGGCTACCATAGCCTTATTATAACCTACTCTTCTTCTTCCCAATATTCTTTGTCACTTCTCAACAACCCACACCTTTATACCAATGTGTGTCACTCCCTCATCTTTTCCCACAAATCTGCTTCTCCTTCTTTTCGTCTCATATTCTGCAACTCTTGTTTTAGTTTTCCCTCATTTTCTTCTTCCCCCTCAAAAACATGGCTCGCACCAAAGCTTCTGTACACAAAAATCTGATTCCAACAACCGCATATCCCTCACCATCTCCTTCTTGATCACCATATTCACGACCACGACCTACCCCTCTAGAAGTTTTTTCGTCAGAAAAAACTTTTTCTTACTATTTATCATCATCTCCTGAAACCAGTCAACCTATTTCACTCGCCCCTCTCACCACCTTGTTCCCTCATCTTTTCCAATGTATTCTCCCAAACACTAGTCAAGCTCTACCACATTTCAAGAAAAAACCTCAAAAAACCTCAAAAAACTCAATCAGATAATCCTCCATCAAAATGGAGATCAATGTGAATCATGGTTGGAGTTGGTACCTCCAAGCAATCCCAGATTGTGGACACAACCATTTATATTATCTCTGATGATGATTCTGGTTCAAAATCACCACCAAAATCCTCGAAACCAACCCCTTCACCATCAAAACATGTAACATGTCTCTTTTCGCCTTCAAAAACACCACCTAAGAAATCTGAATCCTTTCGTCAAATACCTACAAAGTCACTCTCAAAATCAACAGAATCATCCCCGACTTTATCTCATTTTTTGGCCAAACAAATATTGAAAAAATCTAAATCGCTTGCACAGAAAACCAAAAAGGTAGAAAGTTCTCCATAAAAAACTATTCCACCAGAATGCTCTCCACCCAGTTTGACTCCACAAGAACACTCTTCACGCAAACCTCAAACCCAACAAAAACCTTAAAATAAAACAGCTTCAAATTATTTTCACACATGTACTCTCAACCAAATACCTAAAAATCTTTGAAGACAAATGACATAAAAGACCCATTTGAATTGGCAGAGTCTTTTGTTTGATAATCTTTAGTTTGAAGGAATATCAATCAAACAACACACTGACACTCTTGGTTGGTTAGAGTTTTTGGAAATTTTAGACTCCTTTTATCCAAAAGTCATTCCTGCATTTTACTACAAAGCCGAAGTCTTTCTTGACAAAACTTTGCTTGTCTCCACTTTAAAAGGGGTTGAAATTCGACTCATTCTTGCAATCTTAGTTGAAATCCTGCATTTACCCACTAAAGAGACAACAATCTTTGGCAAAAATTGGTACTGCCCTAAATGACAACAAAGATGCGGTTTTTAATGAGCTCTTCATTCCTTGCTCCACCAACTATGTGTCTGCAGATTTGAAACCCCATCCAATCTTTTTTAACATTATCAATCCACATTCAATCCTTCCCCGTTATGGCAATCACGAGAATGTCTATGACATTAATGCCCTACTCATTTATCTCCTCCTCTATTGCCAAAAACTCAACCTTCCAAATATCATCATCCAAAACATGATCGCCTCCACCAACAGAGATTACAAAAGGAATAAAATTCCATATGGCATGGTTCTCCCCAAATTTTTCAAATATTTCAACAGCCCTCTCAAAAATGAAAAATCCATCATCAAAGTTTCCAAATTCTCTTCCAAAAACATATCCCACATGAAGAAAGATGCATCGATTCAACCTACTATGTACTTCCTTTAAGATCAATCAACATTTTCTCTTGTTTCCAACAAAAGAAAATGTTATGAAAGGAAAACATCCTTAAACCCAAAAACTCATAACTTTGGAGTTAACATTCCTCAAGAGTATTCTCTCTTTCAGCACAACGATCTTCATTTCACCACCGCTCCATCTGACTCAACACCACTTACAAATACTCCTACTTTTGGTATTCCAATACCACAATAACTTCAAAATCCAATTCTTCATAGTCATCTTGGTTCCAAAATTGATTTTGACATAACATCTCAAATGGCTCTAACCATTGTCTCCTCACAAAAATCCTTATCTTCCTTGTTTGACATCAACAAATACCTTGCTTTTCCAGATATGGATCTTTATGGTTCCTTTATTCCTTAAGCACGACCCTTGTTCAACACTCTCCCTACTATTGGCTCAGCTTTTTCCACGTTGTCTTCCTTTTGCACTACAATTTTCCCTCTCCTAGATAGACTTCTCCAGCTTCTTCACATGTGGATGAAGACCCTCATCCTCCAAAACACTCCAAATTAGAAAAGGACATTAAAAAAAATTAGAAAAGGATATTCCCAAAAAAATTTATAGCCCTTCAAACTATCATCAATATGCAAGTCTATAAAGATAAGGAGAATGCAATCCTAAGCGATTCGATGGCTACTCCGCTAGCTCCCAAACTGGGACTAGAACCACCAATTCCTAATCCACCTCCAACCTTCCTTGATCTACCCAGAACCTTCATATCTTCATCATCTTGTGGGTCTTCTCCATTGTTATTTGTTTAAAGTTGCCTTCTCTCCAGAATCCTTCCAAAACTTTTTTCAACATCAAAGGGGGAGAAATAGTCATTTGTTTTAAGAAGTATTTTTTATTGCATTGTGTACTTATATGCTTTAACTTCTTTTTTTTTTTTTTGAACCATATGTATGAACACTATTTTGATTATTAATGAAAAAGATATATTTTGGTTCAAAGTTATCTATTAGTAGATGCAAAAATTAAGGGTGAGTTTTTTAACAAATTCACTTTGTAAAGTATCATCATATTCAAAATTAAAATCTAATTAACATGTTTGTCATCATCAAAAAATGGGGAGATTGTTGAGGCAAAATCCTAAATCAAGTGTTTTGATGATAAACAAACAAGTTAATTAATCTCTAATCATGATTTTGATTGTGTTGCTATATAACTTTTGTTTATGAGTATATTATTTAAAGATAGGTAATCAAGTACACATATACAACAATCAAGATCACTCTACTTTATAGCATATAATTCTAGTTCAAAAGGATATCAATCTAGGCAAACTAAGATCATTCTGGTTTATGACAGTATCATTCTGATCGATCAAGATCATGCTGGATAATTCATTTTAAAGATAAAAATGAAATGAATCATTTTCCAAAATATAGATCTTAAGTCAAACGAATATCAAGACAACTTAGAAAAATTTATCTAAAGGACCAAATAATCAAAACAAAATCAAACACAATAATCAGGTCAATCTTTAGATTAATGGGCTATGAACAATTATACCTAGGACAACAAGTATGAAAAGGACCCTACTGTTGCACTATTTGCAGAAAGCCTAACATGCGTGCAAGGCAAAAAACTCACCCCAGAAAGCTGCTAACAAACCTCTTTCACGATATTTATTCAAGCACAAAGAAAGAACATTTTGGTTGCAAAGGAAGAACATTTTGGATAAAATAGAACACGTGTCTATAATTATTACTCTAAACAGTTGTCTCTCTTAAGGATCAATAACGGCTAAAAGGAGTTGTCTGTAACATTCATCGCGTCTATAAAAAGAACATCAAGATGAAGACAATAGCAAAAAAATTTAGTGCAATCAATTCATCACTAAAACAATCATATTCAAGATATCAAAACTATTCAATCAAGCAAAAGCTCTAATTCTCTTACACTAGATTCAAGGATCTTTTTATTGTTGATAATCAATCTCAAACAAGTGTTTAGTGGATTTTGATCCTACAACCTTCTTTCATAATTTCATGTGAAACTCAAGTTTATCTCTTAAAGATAGTTTGAGTGTTATGTAAAAATCATTTTTGGATTTAAAGGTATCGTGTAAACATCCTTTCAGAATTGAAAGGTAACTGTAAAAATTCTTTCAAGGCTGAAAGGTGAATGTTGTAACTGATCAAAAATGATGAAGAAATATTGTTTGAAAGAAAAAACGTTCTTGTGTGAAGCTCGTTGGTGGAAAAGCTCACAAATTGTGAGGACTGGACGTAGCCCACCTTGGGTGAACCAGGATACATCATTGTCTGATTCGCTTATCCCTATACTTTATTATTTTTACTCATTATCACTAATCATGTAGAAATAATTTGTTTCATTTATTTTTAACTAACCAAGAACGTTCTCAATTTATTTATGAGTAACCAAAATTGATCTTGAGTTAGTTTAAATTAAAAGCACGAATTAATATTTTTTAAAGGGAATCAAAATTCAAACTCCTTCCTTGTGATTGATATTGCTACTTCAAGAAGACTTACTCTAAATTTCTAAGACCGAAAGAGCAGAAAGTACCATTTATTGAATCATTTTAGGTTGTAGAGCACCACCATTAGAGGCACCAAAAATGGAAGGACCAACTACGAAGGTCATAGTGGCATGGTGTAACACCCCGTTTTTCAAAGCGAGGGTATATTTTTTTTTTAAAGAAATTAAACTGAAACAG
>NW_027336566.1:6965-7612 GCF_000331145.2 Cicer arietinum | reverse complement strand
CGGAAATTAATCACAAAGTTTATTAACATATATTTTATAATAATATTAACATCAAATTAATTAGTTAAAATCCTATTTAATTAATAAAATAGTTTATCATAAAAATAAGGGTGTTACAAATTCTCCAAAGAATATTTTTTTCTTTTAAAAAAAACTTATTATAAAACAACACTTTTAATTTTAAACAAATAAAAACAATAATTATTAAAAAATTAATAATTAGATTAGATGAAATAAGAATTTTTAAAATAATGGACATGACATATATAAATTAAGTAAATTAGTAAATGTAAAGATGAGTAAGTAACTTAATAATGAATTTTTATTTTTATTATTCAACATAGTATGTTATTTATATGAAATACGTGACATTTAAAAATTCATATAAATCTTGATGTATCAAGTGACAAAATATTTTTCATTCCGGTACTACTCACAAAATACTAAAAAAAATCTTCCTGTGACAAAAAAAATTACAATACAAATAAAAACTATGATTAATTTTTATCTTTGCACATTAGTCTTCATTAATCTTTCATAAATCCTTTGAATTATTTTGAATTTGTATGATATTTAATAATAAATTTAGAATGTAAAATGGATAGTATATTAGTAAAATTAAAATGTAACCATTTAAAATAATAGTT
>NW_027336566.1:5654-6561 GCF_000331145.2 Cicer arietinum | reverse complement strand
CTTCAATAGTTGAATTCATGGCTAAGAAGCCTAAATTTTATATTTACTTAAATAAATTATTATTTTTCTCTTCAATATAACTCATGTGGCAACACTGTTCAGAAAAAATCTTACAGAGATGTACAATTTTTGTGAGACAAAATTTATAAACATAAACAATAAAAAATATATATATAACAAAATAGTAATCTTTTTTTATAAATAAAATAACAATGCTTAACATATTGAAATAAATTTACCACAATTGTTATAAATAAAATAAAATAACAATGACATATGTGAAATAAATAATTCGTGTGAACATATCTACCAAAGTAATTGATGTCAACATTTCGAAGGTGTCTATGTATCATTTTGCATATTCAATATGAAACGGTGTCCGATTGTTCCATATACACCAGAAAGTTGTTAGAAGCAACACCAACAGAATTGTACGCATCATATAGACAAATAACCCTAAGAATATGAAAGACAGGTTTATTAATACACAAATAATATAATTTAAAATTTGAATTTACACAAAGAGAATTAAACCTTGTCATTCTTCAAGACCATTTCTATTGCATAAAATTTTTGTTTAAACCACAATCGCACAACTTTAACAACCAAACTCCGTGGCTCAGAAATTGAAGCAACAAAACCTTTTTTTTTTTCAGACATCAAAGGAGAAAGATAAACACAAAATGGATAAGGAATATTTGGTAAGGAAAAGTTAAAAATGATTTGTGTAACATGAATGATATCTACAAAGACGCAAAAAATGTGAGGAAGAGAGACAGTTGACCGAGAACGAATTAAAAAGGAAAGTCTGATGGCACTAAAAGAATTCTTAAAATAAAATAAATTTTTTAATTAAATTAATTTAAAGCGGTCTTAAAAAAACTGGCAACACATTTCGAATTTCTGG
>NW_027336566.1:0-2050 GCF_000331145.2 Cicer arietinum | reverse complement strand
GGGATGAGGTTCGATCTTATGAGTATAAAATAACGTGAGATGAACGGGAATGCTGAAATTCCCAAATGTTCATTCGGGGCTTACTACGTACAGTTGAGCCCTATTGATGAATTATAATTAATTAATAAGATGTGGATGGTAATAGTGAGGACTAAAATATAATTTAGCAACTTGTAGAATTGTCGTGAATTTATTTATATTAAGATTGCATGTTGTCTGATTTTATGAAATCTTCTGTTGATTGTTAATGTATGAATGATTTGAACTTGAATGTTTTGTTACTTGATTGAATTTATGATATTACTAGAATGTATCACCGATTGAATTCCTTATTATGTGATTGATGAAATTGGATTGTGTATTGTGAGTAGTGTAAACCAAATATTGTGATTTTATTGTGATTGACTGATAAAGATATATGATGACGAATATCGTGAAGTCAAACTGAAACTTAGTGAGTAGTGATGATCGAGTAAGTCTGAGATATGTGTTGTAGATTTGGAGTTAGGATTGTTTTGTCATCATATAGGGAGGGTCTGACAAACCTAGTGATTCGGGGAAGTACAACTGAATGAGCCTGATCGTGGAGGGCTACAGTCGAACTGTAAGGTAAGACTGATAGACCTTGGGGGTACAGCTACTAGGGAATTCCTAAGTGGATTAGTGGGTTATTCCCTAAGGCCGGGAACTACCGTGCAACACAAGAGAACCCCGACCGTCGCGTATATGTCTCTCGGGTTGAGTTGAGGGGATCTATGAGGACTTGGCCATTCATGAATTGTCCGTCCACTCTTGTAGTGGCATAGTATCAGGCCTCCTAACCAAGTACTTCAGAGTAGAATGGTACCAAATGATGAAGTGGAGTATAGGACATGCATATCATTCCATCATGGTGATTACCTTATTGTGAATGAATTTGATAAATCGTTGATATTATACACTTGACTGTTTTTGAGATTGTGATAATTTGATTGTTTGCGTGTTACCGTCGTGTATTTTATGCTGTTACATAATTTCGATACTCACCCCTCGTTGTTTGTGTTTGGCGTTTGCGACGGACGCAGACGAGTTGTAAGTTGCATGTGATGACTAATACCATCAGGAGAGGCGGAAGCCACCATGCCTTGGAGACCTTCATTATTATGCATTGTGTTGATGTTATTTTGAGTATTTTATTTTGGGAATTCCCGCTCTGATAGTGACATCGGGTTGGGACTATATTTGCACTGAATTTAAAACATAAGTATGTGTACTTCAAAAAGGATTCTGTTGTTTGATATTATGATTTCGAATTCATTATGTTTGATGGAAATTTTGGATTTATGTGACATGCTTATGATTATGTGATACTCTTTATCTTAATAAAAACAAAAAAAAAATTATTTGGGGTTTAGGGTGTCACATATTTAACTGACCATTAACTTCTCGCCTTTTATTTTTAATTCATTATTCTTATTTATTTGACTCGCCTTTTATTTTTAATTCATTATTCTTATTTATTTAACTCGCCTTTTATTTTTAATTCATTATTCTTATGTATTTAACTGACCATTAACTTCTCGCCTTTTATTTTTTACTCATTCTTCTTATTTATTTAACTGCCCATTAACTTTTCAACGGCCGCATACAATTACCTTCAAAAACTGTCAAATCGTGGTGTATTGTATTTTATTTTTAATTTTTTAATTGGCCACTAAATTCTCACTGCATCACGTACAAAGGTCGTGATGTAACTGGAAGTTTTATTTTTTTCTTTCTTAATTTTTTATAAATTCATTCTTCTTATTTTATTAATTGGCCATTAACTTCTCAACTGACGCATGAGGTATTATTTCTATTAATAGAAACTTTATATATTCCTAACACTCTATTTGGCTGACATGTGGCAAACTTGCAAATTATAATGTTTGCTTTATTATAATGTATAGATAGTGTGTAACCCTTGCATCGAACGGAAATGATTTTAATAAATAAATTGTTATATTATTTTATATATATGTATATATATATATATATATATATTAATTTTCATAAATTTTATTGACATTAA
>NW_027336565.1:1601-2083 GCF_000331145.2 Cicer arietinum | reverse complement strand
ATCCAAGAGAAGACTAAGAAACGTAAGGAACCCCCAACAGAGAAATTCATGGCTGATGCCATGGAGGAAATTTCTCAAAAGGGGAAGAAGAAACGTAATTCTTCACCCCCTCCCAAGAAAGTCCTCGCACCAAAGGAAAAGGAGGCACAATCCTCTATACCAACAGACTTTGTAAAGAGAAAATTCCATGAGGCGAGAACTATGGATTTTGCATACTTTGATAATGTTAATTTCACGTTTCAGAATCATCTCAGATTTCATGGACTTGAGAGCTTTCTTTCATCTACACTTGATAGTTACCCAAGGCTGATAAGGGAATTTTACTCTACTTTCAAGTTGACTGAAGAAGGGTTTACTGCTCAAGTTAAAGGAAAAAGGATTGCTATGTCCTTTGATGATTTCTCTACCTTGTCAGGATTGCCATTTTACGGCAAGTCTATCGATGGCAGTTCGGAAGCTGATACGGCTGACGAAGGTTGGGA
>NW_027336565.1:516-826 GCF_000331145.2 Cicer arietinum | reverse complement strand
TTTAGGATCTGTGCTGTTTTGCTATGGCCTGTTGTAATCATTTGATCTATACTGAATTCAAATCTTTTATTTCATTTCTCTCTAAATTCATTTATCTTAATCATTTGATATGCTCATTAACTGCTATGATTGTCTTTGATCTGATACACATGAATTTCATTGCTCTGATATACAATGTTATATGATTTCAACCCCAATGCTTATGTTCTTTAACATAGGGGGAGGAATTGTTTTCTGCCTTTTTGACTTAACTGACAAAGGGGGAGAAAAATTATAACTTGATAATGCTTGTTGTTGCATTGTTTTTACA
>NW_027336565.1:0-419 GCF_000331145.2 Cicer arietinum | reverse complement strand
ATAGCATTTGTACTGTTATGCTCTGATCTGATACACTGTTTTTATGATCCAATAATGGTACATATATGATGCTATGAAATGTTGTTAATGTTATGTCTTGAAATGCTCAAGTTAAAATTGTATGATTGTCACTTATGCAAAAAGGGGGAGATTGTTGGACTTTAGTCCTCTTAATCCTAGTTTTGACATAATTAACAAACATACAATGTTCATACATCATATGATAAATCTAACATTTCAATTGAGCAAGATTTCAGGAACAACAATCCAATCCTACACACTTGAAACATATTGCTTGGAACACAAGAAATCAACAAAAGTTGAATTTTGACTGAGTAAATCGATTTCATAACAAAGGTGTAAGGAAACATAACTGTTTGTGATTGTATAATCGATTGGGCAATCGACTGACTAAATTA
>NW_027336564.1:5998-9583 GCF_000331145.2 Cicer arietinum | reverse complement strand
CTCATAATCGATTTACAAATACTCAGAATCGATTTGTCAACAAGCTCAAAGTTTACTGTGATTCCAAAAAGTTCTTTCAATCAATTTGCCAATCGATTGTGTTCAAGACAGTGACTCAGCTATTTTGATGTTAATCGACGTGCCAATCGATTTGTTTGTATTTTCCTGAAAAAGTTCTTACCTGATGTTTAGTTCAATCGATTTCCAAATCGATTGCAACCAAACTTAACATGATTGAAATACACATAATAGATTGTCTAATCGATTGTGTTTGTCACAGGGTAAGTTATTTTTCAAATATTATCTAAGCAATCGATTTGCCAATCGATTACCCTGGAAATTGGATCCTCACTGTGACTTGATCAATCGATTTGCCAGTCGATTGGTTTCAATCAGTTTTTGATTTGTGATATGTACAATCGATTTGCCAATCGATTTGCCTGAAAACAGGTTGCCACTGACTTGTGCAATTTTCATTTCTAATTGTGCCAGTCGATTGCCTAATCGATTATACAATCACAAAAAGTTATGTTTCCTTACACCCTTGTTATGAAATCGATTGCCCAATCGATTTACTCAGTCAATGGTCAACTTTTGTTGATTTCTTGTGTTCCAAGCAATTTGTATCAAGTGTGTAGGATTGAATTGTTGTTCCTGAAATCTTGCTCAATTAAAAAGTTAGATTTATCATATGATGTATGAACATTGTATGTTTGTTAATTATGTCAAAATTAGGATTCAAGGACTAAAGTCCAACAACAACAACAACAGTGATCTTGTCCCAGCACCGTCAATATGCACTGCAAACTAGGGAGCTCAGGGGAGTCATTTAAGGTCTAGCATAAAGCCTACTTACTGTTTTGGTTGGATTTGAATCATCTATTCTATTATTTATTTTTTATATCCATATCCAAAACTTTTTGGAGTATTTACCAAATTTTTTGTTTATGAAGATGATGATTGTTCTTCATGAAGTTAGTTTGCAATTTATCATAATAAATGTTAAGAAACTCATTTTGACTTCTGTTAAAAGTTTATTGAATCTTTTAGAGCAAAATAAATATTTATTGTATGTTTTAATGAAATTATTAAAATTAAATTATATTTTATTGTATGTTTCAATGGAATTAGTTAATAAAAACAAATTAAAAATTTAAATTTATTTAATTTAATACATAATAATAAGTTTTAATGACAGACAGTACCGTAGGAAAAGATCAATTATTTATTTATTTATATTTATCTAGTTTTTAGTGACAAACAATACCATAGAAAATAGATCAATTCCTTATTGCTATTTATCTAGGTTTTAGTGACAGTCATCTTAGTAGGTAGAAATCAAAAACATGTAGTGACAAAGATTTTTTACATCAATATCCTTTTTCTTAAAACTTTTAACCAAAATACCATACTTTCCAATCTATATACCAAAATGCCCTACTTTTTGGGCACAGTGGGATATCGCTTCCTAGGGATGCGACTTGTTAGAGTGTTTATTTTTTTCACCCAGTAGGAGGTCGCTGGCTGGGGATGCGACCTCCCAAAGGGTTTTTCAATATTTTTCCGTTTTAGAGTTATTTAATTATTTAATTATTTAATTAATTGTTAAATTAATTAATAATTATATTAAATAATACAATAATAAATGATAATAATAATAATACATTAATAACTAATAACAACATATTAATAAATGATAATAATAATAATTATTATTATTGTTATTATTAATAAAAATTGTTATAATTAACAATAATTAAAATTAAAATTAAAATAGTAAATTAATATTATTATTATTAAAAATAATTAAAATTAAAAACAGTAAATTATATTATAAATTTAAAAGAAAATACATTAAACAAAATTATATTAATAACACGAAACAAAATACATTAAATTAACGGAAAAAAATAGATCCTATTGATGTCCACCTAAACGACCTCCAGTACCACATTTGAGATTTCGTTCAACTCGTCTAGCTCTTTCAACTCGTCTAGCTCTTTGAACGAGTTGAGGTACTTCCTATTGATGAATCGGAAGAACCTCAACTCGTTCAAAGAGCTAGACGAGTTGGACGAAATCTCAAATGTGGTACTGGAGATCATTTAGGTGGACATCAATATGATGTATTTTTTTCCGTTAATTTAATGTATTTTATTTCGTGCTATTAATATAATTTTGTTTAATGTATTTTCTTTTAAATTTATAATATAATTTAATGTTTTTAAGTTTAATTTTTTTAATAATAAAAAAATTAATTTACTATTTTAATTATAATTATTTTTAATTATAACAATATTTACTAATAATAACAATAATAATAATAATAATTACTAATAATAATTGTTGTTATTATTATTTATTAATATGTTATTATTAGTTATTAATGTATTATTATTATTATTATTTATTAATATGTTATTATTAGTTATTAATGTATTATTATTATTATTATTTATTAATATGTTATTATTAGTTATTAATGTATTATTATTATTATTATTATTTATTAATATATTATTTAATATAATTATTAATTAATTTAATTAATTTAATAATTAAATAACTCTAAAACGAAAAGAAAAAAATTTGAAAAACCCTTTGGGAGGTCGCATCCCCGGCCAGCGACCTCCTACTGGGTGAAAAGAATAAACACTCTAACAAGTCGCATCCCCAGGAAGCGATATCCCACTTTGCCCAAAAAGTAGGGCATTTTGGTATATAGATTTGAAATTAGGGTATTTTGGTTAAAAATTTTAAAAAAGAGGATATTGGTGTAATAAATCCTAGTGACAACCCTTAAAATATGTAGTGACAATATTCAAAATGTAGCAAGACGCCCCCTTAAAATTGACAGTATATATTGTTGGAATTTGAGTTTCAAAAACTATTTAAAAATCACAATTTATGCCACCGAAGATATTACTGGGTTGAGTCGCGGACTAGGTCGCTCTCTTTAAGACGTTTCGCGACACTGCCTAAATTGTGCAAGGCACACTATCAACCACGAAGTCCCCAGGATAAAATAGCCCAGATACTCTGTATCGGAGTTCTACTGCACTGTAGAAAACCGTTCTAGAATTACACCCTCAATATGGCAGTTTAAGTCACTCTCAATATGACAATTAAAGTCACTCTCAATATGGTACTATGACCATTCATAACTACGGCATAATAACCGCTCAAAAGGACAAAAAACGAATGGACTACGGCATAATAACCGCTCTAAAAACAAGGTGATTATGGCATAGCAACCGCTCAAAAAACAAAAGGACTACGGCATAACAACCGTTCAAAAAAAAACCGAAGGGACTGCGGCATAATAACCGCTAAAAAAACCAAAGGGACTGCGGCATAATAACCGCTCAAAAAAATCGAAGGGACTGCGGCATAATAACCGCTCAAAAAAACCGAGAGGACAGAAAGAAAGGGGAGAAGTGGCTCGAAATTTAGGCGAGCAGAATATAAGAGGGAGAAAAGAGAAAGTCGGGAAAAGCATCCAACTTTGGTGTGCTTTTCACAATAGCTTGAAACTCATTATATAGTGATGGAAGCAAAGTCACATATGTTTTCTAAACAATGTGG
>NW_027336564.1:5059-5788 GCF_000331145.2 Cicer arietinum | reverse complement strand
GTTTTTAACTTTTAGTAACACACTTTGACTGTCACAAAACGTCAATTTTCTTATAGTGATCCTTTATACTACCATGTGATACATTTTGCTTATAAATAAATTTATTACATAAGTGATATAAAAATAAAAATAAAATCAAAAAAAATTTAATGCAATTGCATTCAAAATCTTAATAGTATAATTTTCATAGATTTTAAACTACTAATTCATCACGTTAATTATCTATGTTTATTTAAAATTCCAATTTGAAATTAATGTTATTGTGCTATTGAATAATTCATCGATTCTTTAGTTAACTTATTTGATAAACTTCTTTAAATATTTGAGTCAAAACTTCTTTAAATAATTCTTTATTAATCAACCATTAAAATGATAAGCATATAATTAAATATCCATCATCCATGTATGCGGACATCTAATTTTAAGGGATATGATTCAAATTTGGTATGGAAATGGTGAAAGGTATGTATGCACGAGTATTTGCCCTTAACAGTTGGCACTCTGACTATAAAATGGGAGTTTGAACCTGAAATGCGTTTCTTCTCCGCGTTTAATATGTGTGAGTTTCTGCACTAAACTTTTTTTTAAAAAAAATTCACAAATTCAAAAATAAAGAAACCAAAATCAACAAAACTAAAATATAAAAAAATATATATATAAAAATATAAAAAAACAAAAAACTCATTAAAACATTATTTTTACAAGAGTAGTTACATAGTTGATGTCGTG
>NW_027336564.1:0-1128 GCF_000331145.2 Cicer arietinum | reverse complement strand
TACAACAAAAGTTAATTTGATCATACTCTAGCAACTACAATAACATGGGTGACCTCCACACACTCCACAAATCCCGTCTGACGCAGCATCCATCTTCGAGGTAACCTCCTCCTCATCAACATCCATAGACAGATCGGTCTCTTCAGAAGTCAGATCCACCCACGAGATAGGTGGCTTCGGCGTCGCTGGAATTTCAAAACAATCCAATACCTCAGTGACGGTCGGTAATGGATCATTCAACGGAAAAGGAAGCTCTGACTCGGCCCGCCTAGATGGTCCTACAATCTCTCGCTCCACAGACATCGGCCCCTTATCCTTTCTGCCAGTCCCGAGTCCAACCACTGTATCCTCAGCTCTCATAGTGGCCTCTGCCTCAACTCTAACTGAGGAATCCTTCACATCTTCCCAAGCCCCACTCATCCCAAACACTAATTCGGAAGGTACCGGATGATCGATCTTCTCGCGAGTGAGTTCCAAAAGAAACATTGCCCCAGCTTTCCTACTAGTACTCACTACCCTCCCCGTATAAGTTACCCTGCTTAAGGTGGGGTCATATACCCAAGCAGTCGGTGAGTCTCGATCAGGGAAGTCTAACTACGTTTCCATCGTCAAGGTAACGGTCGGTTATATATTTTGATAACTCTAAAACTTATTTTTTAAAATTTAGGCTAAATTACATTTGTGGTCCTTTAACTTAATCTCAGGTAACGTTTTAGTCCTTTATCTTTTTTTTTTCCCCGACTTGGTCCTTTATTTTAATTTTAAGTGACAATTTGATATTTTATGTTTTAAAATTTCAACAATGTTATCCTTTTTTATACAAAAATTCAAAAAAAAAAAATTCAATCAAAACTCATAAAATTAATTATATTCTTCAATATAATACAAATTTCTTCAAATTCGTAACGCAAATCTTCAAATAAACTCATATTTTCATACTTTATTTGATATTGTTAGGAATAAAGGACTAAATCGGGAAAAAAAAAGGATAAAGGACTAAAACGTTACCTGAGATTAAGTTAAAGGACCACAAATGTAATTTAGCCTAAAATTTATTTACTTATTATTATTATTATTATTTTTTTTTTTTAATCTTGGAGTTGTTAAGATACAAATTAAACTATTTGT
>NW_027336563.1:873-1125 GCF_000331145.2 Cicer arietinum | reverse complement strand
ATAGGTGTGTTTGTGTCGTTGGATGAACATTTAGGTCATTTTCGTCCTCCATTGGTTTATTCTCGTCTAATTAGAGTTTTTAACAAATATTATGCATCCAATAAAATCATTTGTGTCATTGGATGAACATTTAGGTCATTTTCGTCCTCCCTAGGTTTGTTCTAGTCCAATTAGGGTTTTTAACCAATCTTGTGTATCCAGTAGGTGTGTTTGTGTCATTGGATGAACATTTAGGTCATTTTTGTCCTCCAT
>NW_027336563.1:0-642 GCF_000331145.2 Cicer arietinum | reverse complement strand
ATCCAATAAGTTCATTTGTGTCTTTGGATGAATATTTAGGTCATTTTCGTCATCCCTAGGTTTATTCTAGTCCAATTATGGTTTTTAACCAATCTTGTGTATACAACAGGTGTGTTTGTGTCATTGGATGAACATTTAGGTCATTTTCGTCCTCCCTAGGTTTGTTCTAGTCCAACTATGGTTTTTAATCAATCTTGTGCATCCAATACGTGTGTTAGTGTCATTGGATGAACATTTAGGTCACTTTCGTCCTCCCTAAACTAATTCTTGAACAACTAGGGTTTTTAACCAATCTTGTGTATCAACCAGGTGTGTTTGTGTCATTGGATGAACATTTAGATCATTTTCGTCCTTCCTAGGCTTATTCTTATCCAACTAAGGTTTTTTACCAATCTTGTGCATCCAATAGGTGTGTTTGTGTCATTGGATGAACATTTAGGTCATTTTTGTCCTCCCTAAACTTATTCTTGTCCAACTAGAGTTTTTAACCAATCTTGTGCATCCAATAAGTTCATTTGTGTCATTTGATGAACATTTAGGTCACTTTCGTCCTCCCTAGGTTTATTCTAGTCCAATTATGGTTTGTAACCAATCTTGTGCATCCAATAGGTGTGTTTGTGTCATTGGATGAATATTTAGGTC
>NW_027336562.1:308-1303 GCF_000331145.2 Cicer arietinum | reverse complement strand
AGGGAGAACTAAAATGACCTAAATGTTAATCCAATGATACAAATGAACTAATTGGAAGCACAAAGTTTGGTTAACAACCATAATTGGACAAGAATAAGACTAGGGAGGACGAAAATGACCTAAATGTTCATCCAATGACTCTAAAACACCTATTGGATGCACAAGAATGGTTAAAAACCCTAATTGGACAAGAATAAGCCTAGGAAGGACGAAAATGACCTAAATGTTCATCCAATGACTCTAAAACACCTATTGGATGCACAAGAATGGTTAAAAACCCTAATTGGACAAGAATAAGCCTAGGGAGGACGAAAAAGGCCTAAATGATATCCCATAACACAAATGAACTTATTGGAAAAATAAGATTGGTTGAAAACCCTAATTGGACATGAATAAGCCTAGGGAGGACAAAAATGACCTAAATGTTCATCCAATGAGACAAACACACCTATTGGATGCACATGATTGGTTGGAAAACCTATTTTGAAATGAATAAACCTAGGGAGGACGAAAATGACCTAAATGTTCCTCCAATGACACAAATGAACTTATTGGAAGAATAAGATTGGTTAAAAACCCTAATTGGACAAGAATAAGCCTAGGGAGGACGAAAAAGGCCTAAATGATAATCCCATGACACAAATGAACTTATTGGAAGAATAAGATTGGTTAAAAACCGTAATTGGACAAGAATAAGCCTAGGGAGGACGAAAATGACCTAAATGTTCATCCAATAAAACAAACACTCCTATTGGATGCACAAGATTGGTTAAAAACCCTAATTGGACAAGGATAGGCCTAGGGAGGACGAAAAAGGCTTAAATGATAATCCCATCACACAAATGAACTTATTGGAAAAATAAGATTGGTTAAAAACCGTAATTGGACAAGAATAAGCCTAGGGAGGACGAAAAAGACCAAAATGTTCATCCAATGACACAAACACACCTATTGAATGCACAAGATTGGTTAAAAACCCTAATTGGACAAGAATA
>NW_027336562.1:0-298 GCF_000331145.2 Cicer arietinum | reverse complement strand
GAAAATGACCTAAATGTTCATCCAATGACACAAACACACCTATTGGATGCACAAGATTGGTTAAAACTCTAATTGGACTAGAATATACCTTGGGAGGACAAAAATGACCTAAATGTAAATCCGATGACACAAATAAACTTATTGGATGCACAAGATTGGTTAAAAACCCTAATTGGACAAGAATAAGACTAGGGAGGAAGAAAATGACCTAAATGTTCATCAAATGACACAAACGCACCTATTGGATGCAGAAGATTGGTTAAAACCCTACTTGGACTAGAATAAACCTAGGGCGGAC
>NW_027336561.1:0-1713 GCF_000331145.2 Cicer arietinum | reverse complement strand
CACAGTTATAAATTTAGGAGAAGAATGCTATAAGGGTCTCCCTGTCCTCGATTTCATCTAGACGTTTCAGGCGATTTTCGTACCACCTGAGTAAAATGGACCGAAATCTGTATTTTCGAACAAGACGATGGCTAGTGTTTGAAATATGACGCAAAACCCTAAACACATTTATAAATTTTGGAGAAGAATGCTATAAGGGTCTCCTTGTCCTCCATTTCGTCTGGACTTTTCAGGCGATTTTTGTACCACAGACTAAAATGGATCGAAATCCGTATATTCGAACTAGACGATGGTTAGTGTTTGAAATTTGACGCGGAACCCAAAAAACAATTATAAATTTAGGAGAAGAATGCTACAAGACAATGGCTAGTGTTTGAAATCTTACGCGGAACCCGAAATAGAATTATAAATATAGGAGAAGAATGCCATCTGGTCTTTTTGGGATATTTTCATAGCACTTGACTAAAATAAACTGAAAATCGTATTTTCGGACCAGACGATGGCTAGTGTTTGAAATCTGGATCCGAACACGAAACACATTTATAAATTTTGGAGAAGAATGCTATAAGGGTCTCCTGGTCCTCGAATTCATTTGGACTTTTCGGTAATTTTCTTACCCCTCGACAAAATTGAACCAAAATCTGTATTTTCATACCAAACTATGGCTATAGTTGAAATCTGGCGTGGAAACTGAAACACAATTATAATTTTTGGAGAATAATGCTATAAGGGTCTACAGGTCCTCGATTTCATCTGGACTTTTCGGGCGATTATCGTACCACCCGACTTAAATGGACCGAAATAAATATTTTTGAACAAGATGATGACTAGTGTTTGAAATCTGACGCGAAACACGAAACACAATTATAAACTTTGGATAAGAATGTTACAATGGTCTCCCTGTCCTCCATTTCATCTGAACTTTTCGGGCGATTTTCGTGCCACCTAACAAAAATGGACCGAAATCTGTATTTTTGGACAAGACGAGGTCTAGTGTTTGAAATCTAGTGCGGAAACCGAAACAAAGTTATAAATTTTGGAGAAGAATGCTATAAAGGTATCCTAGTCCTTGATTTCATCTAGACATTTCGGGAGATTGTCGTACCACCCGACTAATATGCACTTTCGAACAAGAAAATGGCTAGTGTTTGAAATCTGACGCTGAACCCGAAACACAATTATTAATTTACGAGAAGAATTCTAAAAGGGTCTCTAGGTCCTCAATCGCATTTGGACTTCTCGGGAGATTTTTCTACTTTACAACAAAAATGGATTGAAATTCGTATTTTGGTTCAAACGATGGCTAGTGTTTGAAATATGGCGCCGAGCCTGACACGCAGTTACAAATTTAGGAGAAAAATGCTATAAGGGTCTTCTGGTCCTCGATTTCAGCTGCACTTTTCGGACGATTTTCTTACCACATGAAAAAAATGGACTAAAATTTGTATTTTTTGACCAGACGATGGCTAGTGTTTTAAATTTTACCCGAAACACAATTATAAATTTAGGAGAAATGTGCTAAAAGTCTCTCCCGCTCCTCATTTTCTTCTGGGCTTTTTGGGCGATTTTCGTACTACCCAACAAAAATGGACTAAAATCCGTAACATATAATAAAATAGAATTGTCAAATAAATATGTAATTATTACTTTATTGTTGGATTTTGATCCTTTGATTCCTAATTTTGATATAATTCACAATTCAACAATATTCAT
>NW_027336560.1:0-1238 GCF_000331145.2 Cicer arietinum | reverse complement strand
AGGACCGGAAGACCCTTATAGCATTCTTCTCCAAAAATTATAACTGTGTTTTGGTTGCGCGTCCAATTTCAAACAGTAGCCCACGTCGGGTCTGAAAATACAGATTTCAGTCCATTTTTGTCGGGCGGCACGAAAATCGCCCGAACAGTGCAGATAAAATCGAGGACCGAGAGACCCTTACAATATTCTTCTCGTAAATATACAACAGTGTTTTGCGTTATGCGTCAGATTTCAAACACTAGACATCGTCTTGTTCGAAAATACGGATTTCGGTCTATTTTGTCGTGTGGTACGAAAATCGCCCGAAAAGTCCAGATGAAACCGAGGACCGAGCGACCCTTATATCATTCTTCTCGTTAATATATAACAGTGTTTTGGGTTCCGCGTCAGATTTCAAACCCTAGCAATCGTTTGGTCCGAAAATACAAATTTTGGTCAATTTTTGTCGAGGGGTATGAAAATTGCCTAAAAAGTCCAGATGAAATCGAGGACCGAGAGACCATTGTAGCATTCTTCTTCTAAATTTAAAACTGTGTTTTAGGTTTACGTGTCATATTTCAAACACTAGCCAACGCCTGGTTTGAAAATACATATTTTGGTCCATTTTTGTCGAGGGGTAAGAAACTTGCCCAAATAGTCCAGATGAAATCGAGGACCAGGAGACCCTTATAGAAATCTTCTCCTAAATATATAACAGTGTTTCGGATTCCGCATCAGATTTCAAACACATATTTTGATCCATTTTTGTTGAGGTATACAAAAATCGCCCTAAAAGTCCAAATGAAATCGACGACCGGGAGACCGTTAAATCATTCTTCTTCTAAATTTGTAATTGCGTTTGGTCCATTTTAGTCGGGTGGTACGAAAATCGCCAGAAATGTCCAGATGAAATTGAGGACCAGGAGACTCTTATAACATTCTTCTCCTAAATTTATAAATGTGTTTGGTTCCGCGTCAGATTTCAAACACTTTCCATCGTCTTGTTCGAAAATACAGATTTCGTTCCATTTTTGTCGGGTAGTAAGAAAATCGTGAAAAGTCTAGACGAAATCGAGGATTGAGATACCCTTATAACATTCTTCTCCGAAATATATAATAGTGTTTCGGGTTCCGCATCAGATTTCAAACCATTCTACTGAGGATTTTTAGGAGGTTTAGAAGAATACTGAGTTTTAGGACCAAAATCTATGTTTGAAATTTGATGCGTAACCCGAAATACTGTTATATATTTAGGAGAA
>NW_027336559.1:0-1281 GCF_000331145.2 Cicer arietinum | reverse complement strand
ACATAAATTAAATTAGAGTTGTCAAATAAAGTAATAATTACATATTTATTTGACAACTCTATTGTATTATATGTTATGGATTTTTGTCCATTTTTGTCGGGTAGTACGAAAATCGCCAAAAAAGTCCTGATGAAAATGAGGAGCGGGAGAGACTTTTAGCATGCTTCTCCTAAATTTATAATTGTGTTTCGGTTAAATTTCAAACACTCGCCGTCGTCTTGTCAGAAAATACAAATTTTAGTCCATTATTTGTTAGGTGGTACGAAAATCGCTTGAAAAGTCCAGATGAAATCGAGGACCAGAATTCCAACACTAGCCAACCTTATAGCATTCTTCTCCTAAATTTATAACTATGTCTCGGGCTCCACGTCAGATTTTAAACACTAGCCATCTTCTTGTCCGAAAATATGGATTTTGGACCATTTTTGTCATTTGGTACAAAAATTGCCCGAAAAGTTTGAATGAAATTAAGGATCCAGTTACCCTAATTGGATTCTCCTAAATTTATAATCGTGTTTCGTGTCAAAATTTAAACACCAGCCATCGTCTGGTCCGAAAATATGGATTTCGGTCCATTTTTGTCGGGTGCTTCGAAAATTTAAAACAATGTTTCGCATCAGATTTCAAACACTAGCCATCGCTAGGTCCAAAAATACGGATTCCAAAAATTGACCGAGAGAACTTTATAGCATTCTTTTCCTATATTTATAATTGTGTTTCAGATTCCACGAAAGATTTAAAACACTAGTCATCGTCTTGTTCCATATACGGATTTAGGTCCACTTTTTTTCAGGTGGTACGAAAATCGCCCGAAAAGTCCAGACGAAATCGAGGACCAGAAGACCCTTATAGCATTTTTCTCTTAAATTTGTAACTTTGTTTTGGGCTCAGCGTCATATTTCAAACACTAGCCATCGTGTGAACCAAAAATACGAATTTCAGTCAATTTTTGTTGTGAAGTATGAAAATCGCTCGAAAATCCATATGAAATCGAGGATCTAGATACCGTTTTAGAATTCTTCTCCTAAATTAATAACCGTGTTACAGATTCTGCATCAGATTTCAAACACTAGCCATCATCTTGTTCAAAAATACGGATATTCGTCCATTTTAGTCGGATGGTAAGAAAATAGCCCAAAATGTCCATATGAAATCGACGACCAGGAGACTCTTATAGCATTATTCTCTAAAATTTATAAATGTGTTTTGGGTTCCGCATCAGATTTCAAACACTATCCCTCGCTTGTCCAAAAATACAGATTTCGATCCATTTTTGTTAGG
>NW_027336558.1:0-2036 GCF_000331145.2 Cicer arietinum | reverse complement strand
GTGTTTGATATTTGATGCGGAACCCGACACACAGTTATAAATTTTGAGGAAAGAATGGTATAACGGTCTCCCGGTCCTCAATTTCATGAATGCTATAAGAGTCTCCTGGTCCTCGATTTCATCTGGACATTTCGTCGATTTTCTTACTACCCGTCAAAAATGGACCGACATCCATATTTTAGTAGCAGACGATGAGTATTGTTTGAAATCTGAGGCAAAACCCGAAACACATTTATAAATTTAGGAGAAGAATGCTATAAGAGTCTCCTGGTCCTCGATTTCATCTGGACATTTGCAGCGATTTTCGTACCACCAGACGAAATTCGACCAAAATCTGTATTTTCGGACCAGACGATGGCTAGTGTTTGAAATCTGGCGCAAAACCTGAAACACAATTATAAATTTAGGAGAAGAATGCTATAAGAGTCTCCTGGTCCTCGATTTCATTTGGACATTTGCAGCGATTTTCGTACCACCAGACGAAATTCGACCAAAATCTGTATTTTCGGACCAGACGATGGCTAGTGTTTGAAATCTGGCGCAAAACCTGAAACACAATTATAAATTTAGGAGAAGAATGCTATAAGAGTCTCCTGGTCCTCGATTTCATCTGGACATTTGCAGCGATTTTCGTACCACCAGACGAAATTCGACCAAAATCTGTATTTTCGGACCAGACGATGGCTAGTGTTTGAAATCTGGCGCAAAACCTGAAACACAATTATAAATTTAGGAGAAGAATGTTATAAGAGTCTCCTGGTCCTCGATTTCATCGGGACATTTCAGGCGATTTTTGTACCACCTGACTAAAATGAATCGAAATCCGTATTTTCGAACAAGATGATGGCTAGTGTTTGAAATCTGGCGCCGAAATAGAAGCAAAGTTATAAATTTAGAAGAAGAATGCTATAAGAGACTCTCGGTCCTCGATTTCATCTGAACTTTTCGGGCGAATTTCGTACCCCTCGACAAAAATGGACCCAAATCTGTATTTTCAAACCAGACGATGCCTAGTGTTTGAAATCTGACGCGGAACCCGAAACGCTGCTATATGTTTAGGAAAAGAATGTTAAAAAGGTCTCACGGTCCTCGATTTCATCTGAACGTTTTGGGCAATTTAGTACCACCAGAAAAAAATGAATCCAAATTCGTATTTTCAAATAAGACGATGGATAGTGTTTTAAAATTGACGTGGAACCCGAAACACAATTATAAATTTAGGAGAAGAATGCTATATGAGTCTCCTGGTCCGTATTTTTGAACACGATGATGGCTATTGTTTGAAATGTGACGCGGAAACCGAAACACATTTATAAATTTAGAAGAAGAATGCTTTAAGGGTTTCTCAATCCTCGATTTCATCTGGACTTTTTGGGGGATTTTCGTACCACCCGACAAAAATGGACCGAAATCCGTATTTTTGAACAAGACGATGGATAGTGTTTGAAAACTGACGCGGAACCTAAAATACAGTTATAAAATTAGGAGAAGAATGCTATAAGAGTCTCCTGGTCCTCGAATTCATCTGGACTATTCTGGCGATTTTTGTACCACACGACAAAAATGGACCAAAATCCGTATTTTCGAACAAGACGATGTCTAGTGTTTGAAATCTGACGCATAACGCGAATCACTGTTATATATTCAGGAGGAGAATGTTGTAAGGCTCTCTCGGTCCTCAATTTCACTTGGACATTATAGGCAAATTTAGTGCCACCCGACTAAAATGGACCGATATACGTATTTTCGAACAACATGATGGCTAGTGTTTGAAATCTGACGCGGAACTCGGTCCTTGATTTTATTTGGACTTTTCGGGCGATTTTCGTACCCCTCGATAAAAATGGACCAACATATGTATTTGACGCGGAACCTATAATAATATTTTTAATTTAGGAGAAGAATACTATAAGGGTTTCCCGATCCTCGATCTCATCTGGACTTTTCGGTCAATTTCGTACCATCCAACAAAAATGATGGCTAGTGTTTGAAATCTGCATTGTTAAGATATTATCAGGACTTTTGGAACACATTTA
>NW_027336557.1:0-1897 GCF_000331145.2 Cicer arietinum | reverse complement strand
CTAATTGGACAAGAATAAGCCTAGGGAGGACGAAAATGACCTAATTGTTCATCCAATGACACAGTCACACCTCTTGGATGCACAACATTGGTTACAAACCCTAATTGGAAAACAATAAGCCTAGGGAGGACGAAAATGACCTAAATGTTCATCCAATGACACAAATGAACTTATTGAATGCACAAGATAGGTTAAAAACCCTAATTGGACAAGAATAAGCCTAAGTAGGACGAAAATGACCTAAATGTTCATCCAATTACACAAATGAACTTATTGGATGCACAAGATTGGTTAAAAACCCTAATTGGACAAGAATAAGCCTAGGGATGACGAATATGACCTAAATGTTCATCCAATGACACAAACACACCTATTGGATGCACAAGATTGGTTAAAAACCCTTATTCGAAAAGAATAAGCCTAGTGATGAGGACATAGAATGCATAACCAAGGAAGAAAGCGTAAAGGATATTCAAGGTCTTGGAACCCCAATGGCAAGAGCAAGGTCTAAGAAAGAGAAGGAGGTTCTAAATAACTTGATAACCACTTTATTTGAAGCAAGTACAACTCATGAAGAATTAAAGCCCAAGATAGTCAATTGCTTAACCCAAATTGAAGAAGTTAAGGAATGAAGGCGACATCTATGTGTTATCAAATTTTAATATTAGTTTTAATTAAAGTAATAGACTAAATTAATAAGAATTTGGGTGTAACTGAAAAAAATGTCAGTTGGGCCAAATTTAGAGAACTTTTTAGGAGTTGCCATTATAAAAGGCAAACCCTTATTTTTCTGAAGGCAGATTTTGATTATTATTTTTGTGAGGCTTTGCTCTCTAGAGTTCTTGAAAGAATTCATCTTGAACTTATCAAGGCTGTTAATCCTTGTGGCGTTCTTTTTGGCTTATCAATCTCAAGATTGTGGCGCCATTTTGTTCTTTATTTCATTGCTGAATTATAATATTGAGTTTCCTTTACATCAAACCCTAATACTCCAATTCTTCCAATTTTTCTTAAGGCAGATTTTGATTATTATTTTTGTGAGGCTTTGCTCTCTAGAGTTCTTGAAAGAATTCATCCTGTACTTATCAAGGCTGTTAGTCCTGGTGGCGTTCTTTTTGGCTTATCAATCCCTAGATTGTGGCGCCATTTTGTTCTTTGTTTCGTTGCTGAATAATAATATTGAGTTTCCTTTACATCAAATCCTAATACTCCAATTCTTTCAATTTTCGCGATCAGTAACCGGCGTTCATATCTCGAGTTCTATATATTGTTTTTCGGTGATTCAAAAGCCTAACTTGCGTTGCAGAACGTCATCTTTCACCTCGTTTTGGAATCGGCCGAATCGGAGTTTCACAGCGCCGTTTATCACGTTCTCCAGCCATACGCGATTTTCACTCAAATTTGTAAGTTTCCGACCTAGAACGATATTTAAAGTGAACTATGACTATCAAGATCATATCATGTGAATGATGAGGACATAGAATGCATAACCAAGGAAGAAAGCGTAGAGGATATTCAAGGTCTTGGAACCCCAATGACAAGAGCAAGGTCAAAGAAGGCGAAGGAGGTTCTAAATAACTTGATAACCACTTTATTTGAAGCAAGTACAACTCATGAAGAATTAAAGCCCAAGATAGTCAATTGCTTAACCCAAATTGAAGAAGTTAAGGAAGGAAGGCGACATCTATGTGTTATCAAATTTTAATATTAGTTTTAATTAAAGTAATAGACTAAATTCATAAGAATAAGGTGTAACTGAAAAAAATGTCAGTTGGGCCAAATTTAGAGAACTTTTAGGAGTTGCCATTATAATAGGCAAACCCTTATTTTTCTTAAGGCAGATTTTGATTATTATTTTTGTGAGGCTTTTCTCTCTAGAGTTCTTGAAAGAATTCAT
>NW_027336556.1:1112-1508 GCF_000331145.2 Cicer arietinum | reverse complement strand
TTTTTCAAAAATACAATTTTAACTTTTTAGAAGCATGTTGGCTTTATTTTGATTGTTGATACTCTCTCTAATTATCCTAGCTGTGAGCTTTTGAGCCAAAACACTTAAATTCTTTGTTGTGTGATTATCCAGACATGTGTTATCCCTCTAGAACTTGCATTAATTCTGACTTGCATCACTTGTAATTTATGCATACATTGAGGCAATTTTATTGGTCGTTTGAGCCTTTCTAACTACCCTATGAAAATTTTACCCTTTGCTAGCCCCTTTGAGCCTTGCCCTTTTATTTCGGTTACTAGCCACATTACAAGCAAAACACCTGACTTTAATTAAATCACCTTACTTGGAGTTAGGTAGAAAAAAATTCTTGTCTTGATAAAATTCTAAGTTTGGGGT
>NW_027336556.1:0-1033 GCF_000331145.2 Cicer arietinum | reverse complement strand
AAAAAAAATCAGTTTGTGTACTTTGGTAAATAATATCTTCTTGGTTCTTTTGTCAATGTTTGAGAATCCCCATAATGAAAAGGTGGAGAAAAAAAAATGGTAGAATAAGGTGGAAATGTATGCCTAACTCCAAGTGGTAAAGCCTACTATCCTAAAATGTCCTACCCTTACCTAAGCCCCATTACAACCCGAAAGTCCTCCAAAAATGTATGTGTTTACTGCATTGTGATTGCTAACTAGAATTTTTTCAAGCCTATGGTAGCGTGATGCATGTTCTAGGATTTGAGTGATAAATTCATAAACCTTTCTAAACACTTGAGAGAAATTTTGGTGAGATTGTGTGAAGAGAGAGTTGAATTTGATGAATGAATGCCAAGGTGTACAAATCTTGTTGTCTGTATTTTTGAAAACAACCATAGAGCATGATGAATGTTTTGCAGTAGCAAGAACTTTGAAATTTGAGTTTGATGTAATTTGAGAAATTGAATTTAAGTGTGCATTTAACAGGACCAAATATGAAATTAATTGTTGCTTGGGGACAAGCAATAGATTAAGTTTGGGGTTGTGATGACTCTTCATCATATGCATATTTTCCCACTGTTTTAGTCTTATTTATCCTCAATCATCAGTTAAATTAAGGATTTATTTGATACATTTTGTTGATTTTTGTTCTTTGAGTTAATAAAATGTTTTTTGTTTTTATTTCGTTGATTAAGTAGGAATTTGTCGTAATTTTACATTGTGTTTTGTTTTAGTGCAGTGCTGAATTTTGGTGAAAAATCAACATGATATATGTGGAGTATTTCAGCCATATCTGGAGTTCTAGATGTCCAATTAGTGTCACTCCAAGTGCTAATGAAAGCTACGATCCATATCTACAACTTTCATGAAGACCCCGGGACCAAATTCAGACGCAACAGATGCGAATAATTCAAAATACATCACACAGCAGATGCTGTGCGCCTGGATTGCGCCTGGAGCGTATTTCTCGTGTTTCAGTTCTGTCAACGCGCGCCTGGAGCGAGCCCTGCGC
>NW_027336555.1:679-1760 GCF_000331145.2 Cicer arietinum | reverse complement strand
TCATTGGATTAACATTTAGGTCATTTTCGTCCTCCCTAGGCTTATTCTTGTCCAATTAGGGTTTTTAACCAATCTTGTGCATCCAATAAGTTCATTTGTGTCGTTGGATTAACATTTAGGTCATTTTCGTCCTCCCTAGGCTTATTCTTGTCCAATACGGGTTTTAACCAATTTTGTGGATCCAATAAGTTCATTTCTGTCATTGGATTAACATTTAAGTCCTTTTCGTCCTCCCTCGGTTTATTCTAGTCCGATTAGGGTTTTTAACCAATCTTGTGCATCCAATAGGTGTGTTTGTGTCATTGGATGAACATTTAGGTCATTTTCGTTCTCCCTAGGCTTATTCTTGTCCAATTAGGGTTTTTAACCAATCTTGTGCATGCAATAAGTTCATTTGTGTCATTGGATTAACATTTAAGTCCTTTTCGTCCTCCCTCGGTTTATTCTAGTCCGATTAGGGTTTTTAACCAATCTTGTGCATGCAATAAGTTCATTTGTGTCATTGGATTAACATTTAAGTCCTTTTCGTCCTCCCTCGGTTTATTCTAGTCCGATTAGGGTTTTTAACCAATCTTGTGCATGCAATAAGTTCATTTGTGTCATTGGATTAACATTTAAGTCCTTTTCGTCCTCCCTCGGTTTATTCTAGTCCGATTAGGGTTTTTAACCAATCTTGTGCATGCAATAAGTTCATTTGTGTCATTGGATTAACATTTAAGTCCTTTTCGTCCTCCCTCGGTTTATTCTAGTCCGATTAGGGTTTTTAACCAATCTTGTGCATGCAATAAGTTCATTTGTGTCATTGGATTAACATTTAAGTCCTTTTCGTCCTCCCTCGGTTTATTCTAGTCCGATTAGGGTTTTTAACCAATCTTGTGCATACAATAAGTTCATTTGTGTCATTGGATTAACATTTAGGTCATTTTTAACCAATCTTGTGCATGCAATCAGTTCAGTTGTGTCATTGGATTAACATTTAAGTCCTTTTCGTCCTCCCTAGATTTATTCTAGTCCAATTAGGGTTTTTAACCAATCTTGTGCATACAATAAGTTCATTTGTGTCATTGGATTAACATTTAGG
>NW_027336555.1:0-281 GCF_000331145.2 Cicer arietinum | reverse complement strand
TCCCTAGGTTTATTCTAGTCCAATTAGGGTTTTTAACCAATCTTGTGCATACAATAAGTTCATTTGTGTCATTGGATTAACATTTAGGACATTTTCGTCCTACCTAGACTTATTCTTGTCCAATTAGGGTTTTTAACCAATCTTGTGCATCAAATATGTTCGTTTGTTTCATTGGATTAACATTTAGGTCATTTTCGTCCTCCCTAGGTTTATTCTTCTCCATTTAGGGTTTTTAACCAATCTTGTGCATCTTATAGGTGTCTTTGTGTCATTGGATGAAC
>NW_027336554.1:0-1758 GCF_000331145.2 Cicer arietinum | reverse complement strand
AAAAAAAATTTAAGCCGTTTTTGAAAGAAAATAAATATTTTTAAGTAATGTCTTGGATCAAAAGCCGGGGCGTTACATTGTGGTATCAAAGCACTATTTCTCGGACCTTGATAGGATGGGACGCTTCGTGTATGTCGCATGTTTTTCTTGTGATATGTTATTCATGTTAATTGTATAATATTATTTGAGTTTTACTAATTATTCAAATTTCTATTATGTGTCATTGATTATGTAACCTTCTTGAAATTGAATTCTATTAATTACTTAAACTTTTATTAAGTTATTAATTGTGTAACCTTCTTGAATTTGAATTTTTAAGAATTACTTAAATTCTTATTAAGTGTCATTAAATATGTTAATTGCTTGGTTTTCTAATTATTAAATTTTACTTAAATTTCTATTATGTGTCATCAATTGTATAACCTCCATGATTTTTTGTCATTAAATATATGTTTTAAATATTTGGTTTAATAGTGTTATTTAAATTCAACCTGAAATCTCTATAACTACTTGCATGCTTTTATTCGCATTGTCTTTTATATTTTATTTAAGTTGTTACATTTTATAATCTTTATGATTTTTACTTATTCATCGTATGATTGTTTTATTTTTAATTTTAAACTCTCTACTTCTTTTTGTACTAAGGGCTTGATTTTCTAACTATTTTATGTCATTAATGACTTAAATTTCAATTATGTGAATTTAATTGTCTAATTTAATTGAATAATTATGATGAAAAATATGTTTTAAATTCTTGATCCTACGATTAGAAATAATTTCAATCAAGCGATAAACATTTATGGTTGTATGATATTGTGAATTATGAGTTTATTATCACGATTTAAAATTATTTCAATCTAAATTACAAAGTAACTGTTGAGCTTTCATCATGTGATCTAAATGTATTTAATTAAAGACAAGATTCTAAACCCTATATTATGTATAATTGTATGACCCCCAAAATAGAAGGGGAGGATAATACAAAAAGGGTGTATTGGAGGGATTCTGGTTAAGGAAAGACTTGGTTATTAAGTGGTCCATTGACCCACCTCTCTTTCCTGGGAACCCCTCCAAAGAACGACTTGATGTATAACCCGAACCTATTATATAGTGTTCAATAAAAGACTTCCGTACCACCCAAAAGTTACAATATTCTAAACCCTATATTATGTATAATTGTATGATCCCCAAAATAGAAGGGAAGGATAATACAAAAAGGTTGTATTGGAGGGATTCTGGCTAAGGAAAGACTTGGTTATTAAGTGGTCCATTGACCCACCTCTCTTTCCTGGGAACCCCTCCAAAGAACGACTTGCTGTATAACCCGAACCTACTATATAGTGCTCAATAAAAGACTTCCGTACTACCCAAAAGTTAAAATTACGTTATAATATTTTACTAATTAGATAATTTTAGGAAGCGTTATGGCTCGTCGTACAAACCGATCGGTTCCCCAAGGAAGAAACGACATGACTGAAGCAATCCAAGCCATGAATGCTATGGCCGCATCAATGGCCCAACAAGCTGCGATCTAGGCTCAACGAGATGCACAGAGGGATCAGAGGGACGAAGCAGCCAGTGCAGCAAGAGCATTGAATGAATTTCGTCGACAAGATCCACCAAAATTCAAAGGGGAACATGACCCCGACATGGCTGATCTTTGGATGCAAGAAATCGAGAAGATCTTCGAGATCCTACACTGCCCTGACAATGCGAAAGTAGAGTATGCAACCTATTTGATGATTGGTGAAGCTGAAT
>NW_027336553.1:1084-1324 GCF_000331145.2 Cicer arietinum | reverse complement strand
CCTAATCCTGAAATCCTTATCCCGAAACCCTAAACCCAAACATAGAAACCCTATACCTAGAACGAAAAACCCAAAACCTGAAACCCTAAATCCTAAACCCGAAACTCGAAACCCTAAACATGAAACCCTATACTTGAAACCCTAAATCAGAAACCTTAATCCAGAAACCCTAAACCTAAAACCTTTAACCTAAATCCAGAAACCCTAAACTCGAAATCCTAAACCCTAAACCCTAAACCG
>NW_027336553.1:0-227 GCF_000331145.2 Cicer arietinum | reverse complement strand
CCTAAACCTAAAACTCTAATCATGAAACCATAAACCCTAAACCCAAAACTAGAAACCCTATACCTAGAACCAAAACCCCAATACCCAAAAACTGAAACGCGAAAACCTAAACCCCAAACCTCAAACCCAAAACTGTAAACCCGAAACCAAAAACGCTAAATCCAAAATCCTAAACCCAAAACCATAAACCCGAAACCCTAAACATGAATCCCGAGACTCTAAACCTG
>NW_027336552.1:0-1118 GCF_000331145.2 Cicer arietinum | reverse complement strand
CAGGACCTGGTCCCCTATATCCTGGTGACTTTCGATAAAGAACAAATCGTAGTTTGGAGGGGGGAGGATTATAACCACTTGAAGGGTATGGATGTTGTTAATTTGATTATACTTTGATATTAGTATGGATGTTGTTGAGTTTGTTTGTTGATTTATCATATTTGTTTTCCAGCAAATTTTTATTGTTCTCTATCGATTTGTTCACTTAGCTTAAATGAATATCATTATTTTGTAAAAAAAAATCCAATTAAGGCAAATAATATCTCTTTAGAATGTTGTTTCCGATACCTTTAGGTTATTCTTTAAAATTGAGAGTTTTTGTGATTGTTAATGCATTAATATTTGATAATCTTTAAACAAAGAACCGTTAGTTGATGATTTAATGTTTTTATTGTTGTTGTGGGAGATTTTTAGTGCATCGGTTCTGTTTAAATACTACATCGGTTCTGTTTAGTGCATCGGTTCTATTTAGTGCATCGGTTCTATATGAATGTGATTTAAGAACGAATATAAAATTATTCAATGTTGTTAAATGCTTCTGTTAGTTGCTTTTTCTGTTTTTTCTCCCCATGTCTGCATATCCGAAAAATGCAGACCAATGTAGTCTAAATTGCGGTAGCGATGCTGTATTACGACCTTAATTGCAATTTAAAACCATGATTCCAAGTGATCTCTTCCAATAAAATATTCAAAAATAGCTTTAAACTCATATATGCAGATTGTGTTAAAAAATTTGTTGCTTTTCTAGCTTTAATTGCAATCATTTAGATGAATTCTATCTAGATAAGGGGACTCCTGCTTGTTGCATTATTAGAGATTATTCCTGCAGGCATGTGTGATGTTTGATTGCATTTCATGCTTGTTGTTTTAAACTTATAGAAAGTGTCTTTTATCAAGCTCTGTGTTGTAGTTACTATTTACTAGTTTTATGTTGTCAAGCTCTGTTTTTTGGTTACTAGTTTCATGTTTGTCTTTTGTAACTCATTAGTTATTGATTCAATCTCAACTATCATTAGACTTCACTTGTACCGAGATGGATTTCAACAAGATTATTAGATTTGGAATGAACACGGAGAAGTGAAGGCAATGGTTGAAACAAGGGGTGGTTCGACTACTAG
>NW_027336551.1:0-1229 GCF_000331145.2 Cicer arietinum | reverse complement strand
ATTATGATTGAGTGTTTGAACTAAAGTTGTCATGGTGATTGTGTTATAATTGTCAACTGTGGATGTTGTGGAATTTTGTGTAAGTGTGATTGATTGCAAAACCTTTTCAAAACTAAAGTTGTCGTGGTGATTGTGCTATAATTGCTAAGTGTGAATGTTTTGAAATTGTGTGTAACTGTGATTGATTGCAAAACCTTTTCGAAACTCAATTCGTCATGGTGATTGTGCTATAATTTCTAAGTGTGATTGTTTGGATTTGTGTGTAAGTGTTGATTGATTTCAAAACCCTTTTAAAAGCTGAATTTTGCTGTTTTTCTGCTGATGTCTGATGTGTATTCGAATACAGAAGGTTGTATTCGAATACAAACATGTTGTTTTTGCTGTTGACTTATGTGTAGTCGAATACAGAAGGCTGTATTCGAATACAGACATGCTGTATTTGAATACAACAATGCAGTTTTGTTAAAAACTTCATTTTTCAACCTTGTTTATGCATGTTTGGCATATGGAAACCCTTTTAAGGTGCATGCTAAGTTGAAAGGTTATTTTGTGCATTTAAAAACTTAAATGTTGTGTGTTAATTGTTAATTTCAGTTGGTGACCCTTTACCACTATTCTGGAAATCTGGGATTTGCCCTCAGATGAGAACCAGGACCATCCTACCGGTTAGTACCCTGTGGATGGGAATGTAGTTGGACACAGCTAACTGGAGCTATGTTAGGAGGTTCTTGCGGGGCGGGTAAAGATCCCTCGGGATGTATAGTTTTTTGTAGAAAGATCACTCGGGATGTATAGTCTTTTGTAAATTATGTTGACTTATTTGTCGTTGTGTTACGACTTAAATATTTATCCAAAAGTATTTCCTTATTTATTTCTTTTTTTTAATATGAATTTGTTTTGAAAAAAAGTTAATACACTCGCGCTGTTAAAAATCGGGGTGTCACAAACTTGGTACTGAAATAACCAATAGTTAAGGCTCACATCACATTCTTAGGGTTAAACCCTAAGATATTCACCTCGAGTTTAATAGTCATGCCCCAGCGACAAACACTATTATTCACAATTTTCTTGCCTCTCTTTCGCCCATTGGAAATTAGTGAGGTTTTGTCTTATGTGAAGGTTTAATTGCTACCGAAAGCATATAATATCTCAATAACCGTTGACTTAATCTCTAGTAGTTATTTCAGCGTTATGCATTTTATCTATTTATAATTTGATCTTCATTATTT
>NW_027336550.1:0-1678 GCF_000331145.2 Cicer arietinum | reverse complement strand
GTTTTTGGGGATTCCCATGATGCGTACAACGTGTTTGAAGAAAATCCTGTTAGATAAGGTCCTTTTAGGTGTCTGATGAATGTTATTTTTAAAGCCTTTTACAACACTTTTTCAAATAAGCGAATCCTGAATACCAAGTTTCGATTTAAGAAGGAAAGAGAATGTAAAGAGATAAAAAGGGTGTTGAGGTGGAGATTGAATTGTGAAAGAGTAAGCTTTGATGTTTGTGAAGAAGATGCATAAAAGGAGAAGAGTTTGGTGAAGAGGAAGGGATTTTGGTGGTGACCAGTTACTACTATGTGGGTTTTGCATGTTGAGCTTTAAAAAATAACATAACAAAACACAAAAACAATAAGGCCTTTTAACAGCGCTTATTTGGAAAAAGCGCTGTAAAAGAGCCTTCTAAAATTAACCTAAAGAGACATTTTAGAGCGCTTATGTGGAAAAGCGCTGTAAAAGGCTTTAAAAAACATTAATATAACATAATAACACACGGAGGTCTTTTACAGCGCTTATTTGGAAAAAGCGCTGTAAAAGAGCCTCTTAAAATTAACATAAAGAGACATTTTAGAGCGCTTATGTGTAAAAAGCGCTGTAAAAGGCTTTAAAAAACATTCAAATAACATAATAACACACGGAGGTCTTTTACAGCGCTTATTTGACAAAAGCGCTGTAAAAGGCGTAAAAGGCATTCAAATAACATAATAACACACGGAGGTCTTTTACAGCGCTTATTTGACAAAAGCGCTGTAAAAGGCATTCAAATAACATAATAACACACGGAGGTCTTTTACAGCGCTTATTTGTCAAAAGCGCTGTAAAAGAGCCTTTTAAGAATTTAACTAAAGAAGCCTTTTAGAGCGCTTTACAAAAAAAGCGCTGTAAAAAGGCTTATAAAAAGCGCTGTAAAAGTGTTACGTATATATAACAGTTACCTCTTCAGTTTCCTCTTCATTACGTAACCTTCATCTCAACCTTCATTTCTTCTCTTCTTTTGCAAACCCTATCATCCCGTCCTTTACGAACCTTATTTCCACGATCATCTCCTTCATTTCGAACCTTATTTCCATCCAAGATCATCTCTCCCATTTCACACAATATATTTTCATTGAAATACGTAACCCTCATTACGTATTTCTTCAAACCGTATTTCTGTGAACCATATTTCTGTGAACTTTCTGCAAACCCTCTTTTCTTCGCATTTCGTCTTTCTTCGAACCCTCATTATTCAGGTATTGATGTTATTAATTTTTTGTAATCATTAAAATGCATGTTGAGCTTGTTTAAGATATACTGATATGTACTTAGAATAATGCATGATGCATGTTGAGCTTGTTGATGTTATACTAAACTGCATGTTGAACTTGTTGTAGTTAAATGGATACAAACAAAGATTTAGAATGTCAAAATGAAGAAGTTGGCACCTCTAAGACTTATGAAAGTGAAGTCAAACATGGTGCAACTATCTTGCAAAAAGTCATTAAAGCAAGGAGTAATGGCATCCAGTTTGAGGTTATACTATACTATACTCTGTTTGCTATGTATTTTTTTTAATCTTATTTTAATAACATGTACTTACTATATGAGTTTATTAGGTTGGTTGGAATGAGAGTGATCAACCAATTGACCCCAACAGCTCAATGTTTGTTAGTTACATTGGGGCTGTTGTTCGACAAAA
>NW_027336549.1:0-1712 GCF_000331145.2 Cicer arietinum | reverse complement strand
TTTTCCTAATCATGTGTATAAGCTCTCAAAGGCCCTCTATGGGTTAAAACAAGCTCCAAGAGCGTGGTATGAGAAGCTCATTTCCTCATTCAACAAAATTTTTCAAGAGGAAATGTTGATAAGACACTCTTTACAAAAACTACTGAAAATGACATCTTGCTGGTCCAAATTTATGTTGATGACATAATATTTGGATCAACAAATGATAAACTTTGCAAAGAATTTGAAAATTTAATGAAAGGTAAATTTGAAATGTCAATGATGGGTGAACTGTCATATTTCTTGGGATTTCAAATTAACCAAAGCAAGCAAGGCATTTTCATTAGTCAATCCAAATATTGTTCTGATTTGATAAAGAAATTTAACTTTGATAAACTTAAGTCCATTGATACACCCATGAGTCAAGGAAATTTCTTAGACCGAGATGAGAAGGGTAAGCCTGTAGATGTCACTAGATTTCGTGGTATGATTGGATCTCTGCTCTACCTTACAGCAAGCCGACCAGATATTATGTTCAGTGTTTGTATGTGTGCAAGGTATCAATCGAATCCGAAGGAATCTCACCTCAGTGCAGTAAAGAGAATTTTCAGATACTTGGTAGGTACTAAAAGTCTTGGTTTGTGGTATCCAAAAGGTTCAACATGTACTTTGGTTGGTTATTCAGACTCAGACTTTGCTGGTTGTAAACTTGACAGAAAGAGTACTTCAGGAACATGTCATTTGCTTGGTAATTCTCTAGTGTCTTGGTTCAGTAAGAAGCAAACAAGTATTGCATTGTCTACTGCAGAAGCTGAATACATAGCAGCTGGGAGCTGTTGTGCTCAAATTTTGTGGATGAAACAGCATTTAATGGACTTCGGTGTCGATTTGGGAACAGTGCCGATCATGTGTGATAACACAAGTGCTATCAGCATAACCAAGAACCCAGTAATGCATTCAAGGACAAAACACATTGAGGTAAGGCATCACTTCATAAGAGACCACTTTCAGAATGGAGTTATCAAACTTGAATATGTGCATACTACGGAACAGTTAGCTGATATCTTCACAAAAGCTTTGCCAAGAGAAAGTTTTTTGCATATAAGGATGAAACTAGGGATCATTGATCCTAGTGAAGTATGATTTTTGTTGATTCTGGTATTTTTCAGTAATGTTTTCCAGTTAAATCGATTTGGAAATCGATTACCAGCATGGTAAATGGTTTATAAAATCGATTTGGGAATCGATTACTTTGGCCCAGAGTTCATAGTTCAGAAATTTTTTTAAAACTTTCGCGAGCGTCGATTTGGAAATCGACTAGTTCAGTATTCAACATTAAGACAATCGATTTGGACATCGATTAAGTAAAACTGGAACTCGATTTGAACATCGATTTGAAATATGACCTTACTATTTTTTTTCTAGCCGTTGAACATAATCATTACTGAATCGATTGAGGATTCCCAGCAACTGTAACCTAATCGATTAGGAAATCGATTTACAAGGTTAAGAGTATAAATAGGAACAGTTCTAAATCGATTTCTGCATTGTATTTTTCCAGACTTTCACTGATTTCTCTTGTCTGCTTCATTCTTCTGTCTCTGCATCTGTTAGTATCTTCATTCTACTTTCTACCTACATTGAATCTACATCAAGTTACAAGTATGGCTCGTGTGAAACAAACCCAGGCTCTTACTCCTTCACCCTCATCTTCTTCTACAAGTGAAACACCT
>NW_027336548.1:730-1033 GCF_000331145.2 Cicer arietinum | reverse complement strand
GGAGGACGAAAATGACCTAAATATTCTTCCAATGACACAAATGAACTTATTGGATGCACAAGACTGGTTAAAAACTCTAATTGGACAAGAATAAGCCAAGGAAGGACGAAAATGACCTAAATGTTCCAAACACACCTGTTGGATGCACAAGATTGATTAAAAACCCTAGTTGGACAAGAATTAGTTTAGGAAGGACGAAAATGACCTAATTGTTCATCCAATGACACAAACACACCTATTGGATGCACAAGATTGGTTAAAAACTCTAGTTGGATAAGAATAAGTCTATGGAGGACGAAAATA
>NW_027336548.1:0-233 GCF_000331145.2 Cicer arietinum | reverse complement strand
CTAATTGAACTAGAATAAGCGAAGGAAGGACGAAAATGACCTAAATGTTCATCCAATGACACAAACACACCTATTGGATGCACAAGATTGGTTAAAAATCCTAATTGACTATAAAAAATCTAGGGAGGACAAAAATGACCTAAATGTTCATCCAATGACATAAACACACATGTTTGATGCACAAGATTGATTAAAAACCCTAGTTGGACAAGAATAAGTTTAGGAAGGACGAA
>NW_027336547.1:0-1517 GCF_000331145.2 Cicer arietinum | reverse complement strand
TGTTTTCATTCAAAATACCATTTCAAAATTTTGGTACACAAATGAGTGCCAATTTTTTTTTTTATCGGTAATTTTTTTAAAATTTTCCGGTACACAACTTTTTTGAAAAATCTTGAAATCCACAAATTTTTTGATGTTTTTTCTATATTTTATTTTAGCTTTTTAGTTTTTTTTCCTTCGTATTTGTTTATTTTCAATAAGTGCTGGTGCTAGATGATGAAACGATAAAATAGTGTGGATAATACGCGATGTTGATATCTCATCATCTATGATGGATGCTCCTCCGGAAAGAATTTGATCCACAACATCTCAAAAGAGATGTCGATTTATAAGGGATGAGAATGGTGAAGGATATTACAATTATATACCTATGATCCCATAGGCTTGTGTTATTGTGGAAGAGGAGGTCATACAGGCGACATGGATGAGGCTATACATCATGAGGACCATATGCAGGATAGATCTGTACAGCAAGAGAGAAAGCTTACATATCTTGGAAGACCATGTTATATCTATGTCCTTACACGTCATCTGTATCATATTTCTGTCAGACTATGGTTTAATGAAGTATGTTAAATTAACTATTATTTATGGTGCATTAAAACTATTTAAATTAATTATTATTTCTTCTATATTATATTTTAATTTATATATTTTATTTTATGCAGGAGCGATCGATGCTGAAGATAGTTGCTTATGGTAAGAAGTTCCAACAATTTACTTCCCAAGTACTCCTATGAGATATAAAGACGTGGGTGAATTTGTATGGATTAGGCCCACTACAACGAATCCGAAATCGCGGATCCTGCAATGGCAGATAGATCTTTGACCCATCCGCAACGATCAAAGCGAAAGCGGCTAAAAGCCACGAATAACGGGCAACCTATTAACTAATAGCTTCCAACGAGGACAAGGGATGTCGATGAATTCGCCTCTCTTCTGGGCAATCTGCTACTTTATCACTTTATCTAAGGACATTTGGTATCATCAAAAATCACATAGATTCAATTAGTATCTAAATAGAAAAGGTGATATTTTAAGTAGTGTGAAGCTCATTGACAACAACTTGAGTTCTACATTTGTAGAGTGATGACACTTTAAGACTTCATCATTATACCAAATATCACTTCACCAATTACTTTGGATGATGTTGTCAATCTATTAGATATTCAGATCAGGTGTGAGTTTTATACTGAGTTTTTTTTATAGACATGTTAAAAATATCGTAAAACGTTTTCCTTAAAAAATAATTTAAAATTCAATTTCTAGTTTCATTTTTAATTTAGATTTGGGTTTATGACATTTAAAAAATTCATATTTAATTCATTTTATTTTAAAATATTCTAAATTTTCATGTAGAATTTTTTTATAATGTTTTAAATGTATTTGAAAACAATCATTCAAATATTTAAAAGTTTAAGGACAATTAAACATGTTTTTTTTTCTTCTTGCAGAGACTAAAATTGCTCGTAGAAAAACTTTGTAAAGACTAAAACATGTTGTTTTTACTAGGATTA
>NW_027336546.1:0-1168 GCF_000331145.2 Cicer arietinum | reverse complement strand
ATTATTTAATTATCTATTTATTTATTTATTCATTATTTATTTTATTATCTATTTATTTGTTTATTTATTTATTTATTATTCAATTATTTATTTTTAATTAATTGTTGTATTTATTTATTGTTTTTATGCTTTAACATATATTGGTATTATTGGACAACTACAATATTTATAATCGAAAGATAAACGTGTACAAACTTTTTAAGAATTTGATTTTGATGAGTATGTAAATAATTGTGACTTTATAACTAAAAGTTATGTTTTATTAACCGAGACTTTATATTATTTATTTATTTATTATTTATTCATTCTTTATTTATTCGTTATTAATTTATTAATTATTTATTCATTTATTTATAGTAAGTAATTCATTTGTATTTTGTGGTTGTGTGGTTATAATTCCCTCGCGGACTATTAGAGATGACGACCGATAAAGAAACGACTCGTTAGCAGATCAGACTCATTGGACGGAATCTTCAGCTGAGGTAATGGGTGGGATGAGGTTCGATCTTATGAGTATAAAATAACGTGAGATGAACGGGAATGCTGAAATTCCCAAATGTTCATTCGGGGCTTACTACGTACAGTTGAGCCCTATTGATGAATTATAATTAATTAATAAGATGTGGATGGTAATAGTGAGGACTAAAATATAATTTAGCAACTTGTAGAATTGTCGTGAATTTATTTATATTAAGATTGCATGTTGTCTGATTTTATGAAATCTTCTGTTGATTGTTAATGTCTGAATGATTTGAACTTGAATGTTTTGTTACTTGATTGAATTTATGATATTACTAGAATGTATCACCGATTGAATTCCTTATTATGTGATTGATGAAATTGGATTGTGTATTGTGAGTAGTGTAAACCAAATATTGTGATTTTATTGTGATTGACTGATAAAGATATATGATGACGAATATCGTGAAGTCAAACTGAAACTTAGTGAGTAGTGATGATCGAGTAAGTCTGAGATATGTGTTGTAGATTTGGAGTTAGGATTGTTTTGTCATCATATAGGGAGGGTCTGACAAACCTAGTGATTCGGGGAAGTACAACTGAATGAGCCTGATCGTGGAGGTCTACAGTCGAACTGTAAGGTAAAACTGATAGACCTTGGGGGTACACCTAGTGGGGAATTCCTAAGTGGATTAGTGGGTTATTCCCT
>NW_027336545.1:0-1434 GCF_000331145.2 Cicer arietinum | reverse complement strand
TCCAATGACACAAATAAAGTTATTGGATGAACAAGATTGGTTAAAAACCCTAATTGGACTAGAATAAGCCTAAGGAGGAGTAAGCCTGTAGATGTCACTAGATTTCGTGGTATGATTGGATCTCTGCTCTACCTTACAGCAAGCCGACCAGATATTATGTTCAGTGTTTGTATGTGTGCAAGGTATCAATCGAATCCGAAGGAATCTCACTTCAGTGCAGTAAAGAGAATTTTCAGATACTTGGTAGGTACTAAAAGTCTTGGTTTGTGGTATCCAAAAGGATCAACATGTACATTGATTGGTTATTCAGACTCAGACTTTGCTGGTTGTAAACTTGACAGGAAGAGTACTTCAGGAACTTGTCATCTGCTTGGTAATTCTCTAGTGTCTTGGTTCAGTAAGAAGCAAACAAGTATTGCATTGTCTACTGCAGAAGCTGAATACATAGCAGCTGGGAGCTGTTGTGCTCAAATTTTGTGGATGAAACAGCATTTAATGGACTTCGGTGTCGATTTGGGAACAGTGCCGATAATGTGTGATAACACAAGTGCTATCAGCATAACCAAGAACCCAGTAATGCATTCAAGGACAAAACACATTGAGGTAAGGCATCACTTCATAAGAGACCACTTTCAGAATGGAGTTATCAAACTTGAGTATGTGAACACTACAGAACAATTAGCTGATATCTTCACAAAAGCATTGCCAAAAGAAAGTTTTTTGAATATAAGGATGAAACTAGGGATCATTGATCCTAGTGAAGTATGAGTTTTTGTTGATTCTGGTACTTTTCAGTAATGTTTTCCAGTTAAATCGATTTGGAAATCGATTACCAGCATGGTAAATGGTTTATAAAATCGATTTGGGAATCGATTACTTTAGCCCATGATTCAAAGTTTCAGGAAATTTTTTTTAACCTTCACGAGCATCGATTTGGAAATCGATTAGTTCAGTGTTCAACCTTAAGACAATCGATTTGGGAATCGATTAAGTAAAACTGGAATTCGATTTGAACATCGATTTGAAATATGACCGTTACTCCAAAATTACTAGCCGTTGGAACTTCATCATTACTGAATCGATTGAGGATTCCCAGCAACGGTAACCTAATCGATTGGGAAATCGATTTACAAGGTCAAGAGTATAAATAGGAACAGTTCTAAATCGATTTCTGCATTCTATTTTCCAGATTTTCTCTGCTTTTCTCTTGTGTTCTTCATTCTTCTGTCTCTGCATTTGTTTGAATCTGCATTCTACATTCTACCTACTTCGAATCTACACCAAATTGTTGATATGGCCCGTGTAAAACAGACTCAAGCACGCACTCCATCTCCATCATCTTCTTCCACTAGTGAAACACCTTCACCACCTCCAACTTTGACAAAAAGAGTACCCATCCCGACTCACAAAATACTTGCAAAAGATAAAGGAAAA
>NW_027336544.1:484-1310 GCF_000331145.2 Cicer arietinum | reverse complement strand
TTCAAATTTAGCAGCATACTCGCCCACAGTCATGCTCCCCTGGTGAAGTTTCAGAAATTCGTCACCCAATTTAGTCCTGGTACTCATCGGGAAGTATTTGTCTAAAAACATTCTTTTGAACGATTCCCAGTTCACCTCCTCGTGGGCTGCTCCCATCAATAACCTTGCACTCCTCCACCAATACTCAGCATCCCCCAACAGCATATAAGTGGCATAGCTGACCTTCACTCCCGCCTGACACTTTATCATATCAAAGATTTTCTCCACTTCTTGGATCCATTGATCCGCCTTCTCTGAACCCTCATCCCCCTTGAACTTAGGAGGATTGTAACGACGGAAGTCTTCCAACCCTCTTGATTCTGCAGCACGGATCTCTCTTCCCCTCTTTTCAAGATCCCGTTGAGTCTTGGCAGCGGTCTGTGCAGCGACAGAAGCAGCCATGTTGTTCATAGCCTCCGCCATTTGATCATTCCTATTAGCGTTGGCTCTCGGAGCGTCATTCCTTCTGGGCGGCATGGTTTCCTATAAGAACCATCATCAAGTAGAGTTTTAACACTACTTCAAATAATTCTAAACTAACGTCCGACTAACAACACACAAATATATTGGACTTGACAACCCAAGTCACCTAAACCGACACATGATCAGATAACAACTCCTAACTTATAGGTCGACCTACAATCTATAACCAAGGTTCCACAGCTCCCAAAGAAAACTAAACCTATGCTCTGATACCACAATGTAACACCCCGTTTTTCAAAGCGAGGGTATATTTTTTTTTTCAAAAGAAATTAAAATAAAACAAAGTAAAACAAATGAGGAAATG
>NW_027336544.1:0-446 GCF_000331145.2 Cicer arietinum | reverse complement strand
TGGTACATGGAACCCATCCAAAGATGATATCAAACTGATAATATTTGTATAAGTACAGTTTTCCAAAACTAAAATACTCCAACCCAAAAAGAAGGACCCCTAGTCCCTATACATCATCCTAATCTGATCATCCTACCAAAAAGCTATACACCCTGAGTGATCTCCACGCGCCCCGTGAGATCCTCCTAACGTAACTGCAGTCAAGCGTTCCCATCTCCATTCCCGTCCGTAGGGTACGAACTGGTAGGACCGTCCTGACTCTCATCTGAGGGCAAAGCCCAGATTTCCACAATAATTGTAAAGGGTCACCAACCAAAAAAAATAATAGTTAACACATAGCAATTAAGTTTTTAAATGCTCAAAATGACTTTTCAACTAAGCATGTGTAACACCCCGTTTTTCAAAGCGAGGGTATATTTTTTTTCAAAAGAATTTAAAATAAAGCA
>NW_027336543.1:439-1402 GCF_000331145.2 Cicer arietinum | reverse complement strand
TAGACTTATTCTTGTCCAATTAAGGTTTTTAACCAATATTGTGCATGAAATAAGTTCATTTCTGTCATTGGATTAACATGTAAGTCCTTTTCATCCTCCCTAGGTTTATTCTAGTACAATTTGGGTTTTTAACAAATCTTGTGCATCCAATAGGTGTGTTTGAGTCATTGGATGAACATTTAGGTCATTTTCGTCCTACCTAGACTTATTCTTGTCCAATTAAGGTTTTTAACCAATATTGTGCATGAAATAAGTTCATTTCTGTCATTGGATTAACATGTAAGTCCTTTTCATCCTCCCTAGGTTTATTCTAGTACAATTTGGGTTTTTAACAAATTTTGTGCATCCAATAGGTGTGTTTGAGTCATTGGATGAACATTTAGGTCATTTTTGTCCTCCCTAGGCTTATTCTTGTCCAATTAGGGTTTTTAACCAATCTTGTGCATGCAATAAGTTCATTTGTGTCATTAGATGAACATTTAGGTCATTTGCGTCCTCGTTAGGCTTATTCTTTTCCAATTAGGGTTTTTAACCAATTTTGTGCATCCAATATGTTCATTTGTGTCATTGGATTAACATTTAGGTCATTTTCGTCCTCCCTAGGTTTATTCTAGTCCAATTGGGGTTTTTAACATAACTTGTGCATCCAATAGGGGTGCTTGTGTCGTTGGATGAACATTTAGGTCATTTTTAACGAATCTTGTGCATGCAATAAGTTCATTTGTGTCATTGGATGAACATTTAGGTCATTTTTGTCCTCCCTAGGCTTATTCTTGTCCAATTAGGGTTTTTAACCAATCTTGTGCATCCAATAATATCATTTGTGGTATTGGATTAACATTTAGGTCATTTTCGTCCTACCTAGACTTATTCTTGTCCAATTAAGGTTTTTAACCAATGTTGTGCATGCAATAAGTTCATTTGTGTCATTGGATTAACATTTAAGTCCTTTTCGTCCTTCCT
>NW_027336543.1:0-213 GCF_000331145.2 Cicer arietinum | reverse complement strand
TTAAGGTTTTTAACCAATCTTGTGCATGCAATAAGTTCATTTGTGTCATTGGATTAACATTTAAGTCCTTTTCGTCCTTCCTAGGTTTATTCTCGTGCAATCAAGGTTTTTAACCAATCTTGTGCATCCAACAGGTGTGTTTGTGTCATCGGTTGAACATTTAGGTCATTTTCATCCTCCCTAGGCTTATTCTTGTCCAATTAGGGTTTTTAA
>NW_027336542.1:0-1729 GCF_000331145.2 Cicer arietinum | reverse complement strand
TGTTTGAAATCTGACGCGGAACCAAACACATTTATAAATTTAGGAGAAGAATGCTATAAGAGTGTCCTGGTACTCAATTTCATTAGGACATTTATGGCGATTTTCGTACCACCCGACTAAAATGGACCGATTTTCATGTTTTAGAACAAAATGATGGCTAGTGTTGGAAATTTGACGCGGAACCCAAAACACAATTACAATATTAGAAGAAGAATCATTTAAGGGTCTCTCGGTCGTCGATTTCATTTGGACTTTTCGGGCGATTTTCGTATACCTCAACAAAAATGGATCAAAATATGTGTTTGAAATTTGATGCGGAATCCGAAACACTGTTATATATTTAGGAGAAGAATTCTATAAGGGTCTCGCGGTGCTCGATTTCATCTGGACTATTTGGGCAAGTTTGAAATATGTATTCAAAATGGACCAAAATCTGTACTACTCGACAAAAATGGACCAAAATCTGTATTTTCAAACCAGACGTTGGCTAGTGTTTGATATCTGACACGGAAACCTAAAACACAATTTTAAATTTAGAAGAAGAATGCTATAATGGTCTCTCGGTCCTCGATTTCATTTGGACTTTTTGGGCGATTTTCATACCCCTCGACAAAAATTGACCAAAATTTGTATTTTCGGACCAAACGATTGCTAGGGTTTGAAATCTGACGCGAAACTCGAAACACTGTTATATATTAACGAGAAGAATGATATAAGTGTCGCTCGGTCCTCGATTTCATCTGGACTTTTTGGGCGATTTTTGTACCACACAACAAAATAGGCCGAAATCCGTATTTTCGAACAAGACGATGTCTAGTGTTTGAAATCTAACGCAGAACTCGAAATGCAGTTGTAAATTTAGGGAAAAATACTATAAGACTTCTTGTCCTCGATTTCATCTAGACAATTCGGGCAATTTTCGTGCCACCCGACTAAAATGGACCGATATATGTATTTTTGAATAAGATGATGCCTAGTGTTTGAAATCTGACGCGGAACCGGAATTACATTTATAAATTTAGAAGAAGAATGCTATAAGGGTCTCTCGGTCCTCGATTTTATCTGGACGTTTCAGGCGATTTTATAGAATTCTTCTCCTAAATTTATAAATGTGTTTCAGATTCCATATAATACCACTAGTTTTGATACAAAAAACCTGATAATATCTTCACAACGTCAGATTTCAAACACTAGCCATAGTCTTGTTTGAAAATACAGATTTCTATCCATTTTTTTCAAGGACCGGGAAACCCTTATAGCATTCTTGTCCTTAATATATAACAATATTTTAGGTTCCACGTCAAATTTCAAGCACTAGCCATCATCTAGTCCGAAAATACGAATTTCGGTCCATATTTGTCGGGTGTTACGAAAATCGCCTAAAAAGTCCAGATGAAATCGAAGACCAAGTGACCCTTAAAGCATTCTTCTCCAAAATTTATAACTGTGTTTCGGGTTCCGCATCAAATTTTAAACATTTGCCCTCGTCTAGTCCGAAAATACAGATTTCGGTCCATTTTTATTAGGTGGTACGAAAATCGCTCGAAAACTCCAGATGAAATCGAGGATTGAAAGACTCTTATTGCCTTCTTTTCCTAAACCTATAAATGTATATGGGTTCCACGTCACATTTGAAACACTAACCATCGTCTTGATGGAAATTACAGATTTCTGTCCATTTTTGTCGGGGTGTACGAAAATCTCCCGAAAAGTCCAGATGAAATCGAGG
>NW_027336541.1:0-661 GCF_000331145.2 Cicer arietinum | reverse complement strand
ATCTTGTGCATCCAATAAGTTCATTTGTGTAATTGGATTAACATTTAGGTCATTTTCGTCCTCCCTAGGCTTATTCTTGTCCAATTAGGGTTTTTAACCAATCTTGTGCATCCAATAAGTTCATTTGTGTCATTGAATGAACATTAAGGTCATTTTCGTCCTCCCTAAGCTTATTCTTGTCCAACTAGGATTTTTAACCAATCTTGTGGATCCAATAAGTTCATTTGTGTAATTGGATGAACATTTAGGTCATTTTCGTCCTCCCTAGGCTTATTCTTGTGCAATTAGGGTTTATAACCAATCTTGTGCATTCAATAAGTTCATTTGTGTAATTGGATGAACATTTAGGTCATTTTCGTCCTCCCTAGGCTTATTCTTGTGCAATTAGGGTTTATAACCAATCTTGTGCATTCAATAAGTTCATTTGTGTAATTGGATGAACATTTAGGTCATTTTCGTCCTCCCTAGGCTTATTCTTGTGCAATTAGGGTTTATAACCAATCTTGTGCATTCAATAAGTTCATTTGTGTAATTGGATGAACATTTAGGTCATTTTTGTCCTCCTTAGGCTTATTCTTGTCCAATTAGTGTTTTTAAACAATCTTGTGCATCCAATAAATTCTTTTGTGTAATTGGATGAACATTTAGGTCATTTTCGTCC
>NW_027336540.1:1739-2047 GCF_000331145.2 Cicer arietinum | reverse complement strand
TTCGTCCTCCCTAGGTCTGTTCTAGTCCAATTTGGGTTTTTAATCAATCTTGTGCATCCAATAAGTGAGTTTGTATCACTGGTGAACATTTAGGTCATTTTCGTCCTTGCTATACTTATTCTTGTCGTACTAGGTTTTTAACCAATCTTGTGCGTCCAATAGGTGTGTTTGTGTCATTGGAAGAACATTTAGGTCATTTTCGTCCTCCCTAGGTTTGTTCTAGTCCAATTAGGGTTTTTAACTAATCTTGTGCATACAATAGGTGTGTTTGTATCATTGGATGAACATTTAGGTCATCTTCGTCCTCC
>NW_027336540.1:0-833 GCF_000331145.2 Cicer arietinum | reverse complement strand
TCATTGGATGAACATTTAGGTCATTTTCGTCCTACCTAGACTTATTCTTGTCCAACTAGGGTTTTTAACCAATCTTGTGCATCCAATAAGTTCATTTGTGTCATTGGATGAATATTTTGGACATTTTCGTCCTCCCTAGGTTTATCCTAGTCCAATTAGGGTTTTTAACCAATCTTGTGCATCCAATAGGTGTGTTTGTGTTATTGGATGAACATTTAGGTCATCTTCGTCCTCCCTATGTCTGTTCTAGTCCAATTTGGGTTGTTAATCAATCTTGTGCATCCAATAGGTGTGTTTGTCTCACTGGTGAACATTTAGGTCATTTTCGTCCTTCCTACACTTATTCTTGTCCTACTAGGTTTTTAACCAATCTTGTGCATCCAATAGGTGTGTTTGTGTCATTGGATGAACATTTAGGTCATTTTCGTCCTTCCTACACTTATTCTTGTCCTACTAGGTTTTTAACCAATCTTGTGCATCCAATAGGTGTGTTTGTGTCATTGGATGAACATTTAGGTCATTTTCGTCCTTCCTACACTTATTCTTGTCCTACTAGGTTTTTAACCAATCTTGTGCATCCAATAGGTGTGTTTGTGTCATTGGATGAACATTTAGGTCATTTTCGTCCTTCCTACACTTATTCTTGTCCTACTAGGTTTTTAACCAATCTTGTGCATCCAATAGGTGTGTTTGTGTCATTGGATGAACATTTAGGTCATCTTCGTCCTCCCTAGGTCTGTTCTAGTCCAATTTGGGTTGTAAATCAATCATGTGCATCCAATAGGTGTGTTTGTATCACTGGTGAACATTTAGGTCATTTTCGTCCTTCCTAC
>NW_027336539.1:561-1371 GCF_000331145.2 Cicer arietinum | reverse complement strand
AGTGACTCAGCTATTTTGATGTTAATCAACATGCCAATCGATTTGTTTGTATTTGCCTGAAAATTTCTTACCTGATGTTTAGTTTAATCGATTTCCCAAACGATTGCAACCAAACTTAACATGATTGAAATACACACAATAGATTGTCCAATCGATTACCCTGGAAATTGGATCCTCACTGTGACTTGATCAATCGATTTGCCAGTCGATTGGTTTCAATCAGTTTTTGATTTGTGATATGTACAACCGATTTGCCAATCGATTAACCTGAAAACAGGTTGCCACTGACTTGTGCAATTTTCATTTCTAATTGTGCCAGTCGATTGCCTAATCGATTATACAATCACAAACAGTTATGTTTCCTTACACCCTTGTTATGAAATCGATTTCCCAATCGATTTACTCAGTCAATGATCAACTTTTGTTGATTTCTTGTGTTCCAAGCAACTTGTATCAAGTGTGTAGGATTGAATTGTTGTTCCTGAAATCTTGCTCAATTAAAATGTTAGATTTATCATATGATGTATGAACATTGTATGTTTGTTAACTATGTCAAAATTAGGATTCAAGGACTAAAGTCCAACATCTTATGCATCCAATAAGTTCATTTGTGTAATTGAATGAACATTTAGGTCACTTTCGTCCTCCCTATGCTTATTCTTGTGCAATTAGGGTTTTTAACCTATCTTGTGCATCCAATAAGTTCATTTGTGTAATTGGATGAACATTTAGGTCATTTTCGTCCTCCCTAGGCTTATTCTTGTCCAATTAGGGTTTTTAACCAATCTTGTGCATCCAATAAGTTCATTT
>NW_027336539.1:0-242 GCF_000331145.2 Cicer arietinum | reverse complement strand
GCTTATTCTTGTGCAATTAGGGTTTTTAACCTATCTTGTGCATCCAATAAGTTCATTTGTGTAATTGGATGAACATTTAGGTCATTTTCGTTCTCCCTAGGCTTATTCTTTTCCAATAAGGGTTTTTAACTAATCTTGTGCATCCAATAAGTTCATTTGTGTAATTGGAGAAACATTTCGGTCATTTTCGTCCTCCCTAGACTTATTCTTGTGCAATTAGGGTTTTTAACCAATCTTGTGCA
>NW_027336538.1:0-1059 GCF_000331145.2 Cicer arietinum | reverse complement strand
ATATATGTACCATTATTGGATCATAAAAACAGTGTATCAGATCAGAGCATATCAGTACAAGTGTTATTTATCAAAAACAGAGTATTATTACATTATTAATTACATTATCAGGTATCAGATCAAAATCATCAGTGTATAAAAAACAATGCAACAACAAGCATTATCAAGTTGTAATTTTTCTCCCCCTTTGTCAGTTAAGGAAAAAAGGCAGAAAACAATTCCTCCCCCTATGTTAAAGAACATAAGCATTGGGGTTGAAATCATATATCATTGTATATAACATTGTATAGCAGAGCAATGAAATTCATGTGTATCAGATCAAAGACAATCATAACAGTTAATGAGCATATCAAATGATTAAGATAAATGAATTCAGAGAGAAATAAAATAAAAGTTTTAAATTCAGTATAGATCAAATGATTACAACAAGTCATAGCAAAACAGCACAGATCCTAAAGCTCCTAATCTCCTAGTCTAGGCTGGTCCTCACTATTATCTACGGGAGAGGTTGAGACCGTTGTATTACCCTCAACAGGTGTCTCCTCAACGTGAGTCTCAGGGTGATCTAGGGGATCCGGGTTAGGTTCTTCTGCTGCTTGACGACCGATGTCTGCGATGTCTTCAAACGACAGCTTGATGCCTAAGTGTGCTTGAATCGCATCCACATCCTGAACAACTGAATTCAGGGATGCCTGGAGAGTCCTCAAATTAGCTTCCATTCTGGACTGTGATTCTAGCATCTTGGCATTGTGTGCCATTTGAGCTTCAATGAATTCCATTATTTTGGCAACAAAATCAGGAGTGGCTGGTGCAGTTGCAGGTTGAGGCTGAGGTTGTGGCTGAGGCTGTGCTGGTTCAACAACATCTTGAGGTCTTATCCAAATTTCGTGTAACCTTTTCAATTGCATTTGATTTACAATTGATTCTCCAAAAACTAGAGTGGTTTTTGCAGATTCTTCATTACCAAATGAAACCTTGAAATGTTTGAGAATCTTAGTGATCAGCTGTGGATAAGGCAACATAAGCTTGCTCTGAGAAGCTTCCAGCATGTGCCTTAGC
>NW_027336537.1:1658-3734 GCF_000331145.2 Cicer arietinum | reverse complement strand
AATGTTCATTCAATGACACAAACACACCTATTGGTTGCACAAGATTGGTTAAAAACCCTAATTTGGCTAGGTTAAACCTAGGGAGGACGAAAATGACCTAAATGTCCATCCTATAACACAAATGAACTTATTGGATGCACAAGATGGGTTAAAAACCCTAATTGGACAAGAATAAGCAAAGGAAGGACGAAAATGGCCTAAATGTTCAACCAACGACACAAACACACCTATTAAATGCACAAGATTAAAAACCCTAGTTGGACAAGAATAAGCCTAGGAAGGATTAAAATGACCTAAGTGTTCATGCAATGACACAAACACACCTATTGGATGCACAAGATTGGTTAAAAACCCTAAATGGCCAAGAATAAACCTAGGGAGGACAAAAATGACCTAAATGTACATCCAATGCCACAAATGAACTTATTGGATGCACAAGATTGGTTAAAAACCCTAATTGGACAAGAATAAGCAGAGGGAGGACGAAAATGACCTAAATGTTCATCCAATGACACAAACACACCTATTGGATGCACAAGAATGGTTTAAAATCCTAGTTGGACAAGAATAAGTCTAGGGAGGATGAAAATGACCTAAACGTTCATCCAATGACACAAACACACCTATTGGGCCCACAAGATTGGTTAAAAACTCTAATTGGGCAAGAATAAGCCTAGGGAGGACGAAAATGTCCTAAATGTTCATCCAATGACATAAACACACCTATTGGATGCCAAGATTTGTTAAAAACCCTAATTGACAAGAATAAGCCAAGGAAGGACGAAAATGACCTAAATGTTCATCCAATGACACAAACACACCTATTGGGCCCACAAGATTGGTTAAAAACTCTAATTGGGCAAGAATAAGCCTAGGGAGGACGAAAATGACCTAAATGTTCATTCAATGACACAAATAATCCTATTGGATGCACAAGATTGGTTAAAAAGCCTAATTTGGCTAGAATAAACCTAGGGAGGACGAAAATGACCTAAATGTTAATCCTATAACACAAATGAACTTATTGGATGCTCAAGATTGGTTAAAAACCCTAATTGGACAAGAATAAGCCTAGGGAGGACGAAAATGACCTAAATGTTCATTCAATGACACAAACACACCTATTGGATGCACAAGATTGGTTAAAAACCCTAATTGGACAAGAATAAGCCTAGGGAGGACGAAAATGACCTAAATGTTCATTCAATGACACAAACACACCTATTGGATGCACAAGATTGGTTAAAAACCCTAATTGGACAAGAATAAGCCTAGGGAGGACGAAAATGACCTAAATGTTCATTCAATGACACAAACACACCTATTGGATGCACAAGATTGGTTAAAAACCCTAGTTGGACAAGAATAAATCTAGGGAAGATTAAAACGACCTAAGTGTTCATCTAATGACACAAACACACCTATTGGATGCACAAGATTGGTTAAAAACCCTAATTGGACAAGAATAAGCCAAGGAAGGACGAAAATGGCCTAAATGTTCAACCAACGACACAAACACACCTATTGGATGCACAATATTGGTTGAAAACCCTAATTGGACAAGAATAAGCCTAGGGAGGACGAAAATGACCTAAATGTTCATCCAATTGCACAAACACACCTATTAAATTCTCAAGTTTGGTTAAAAACCCTAGTTGGACAAGAATAAGTCTAGGGAGGATTGAAATGTCCTAAGTGTTCATCCAATAACACAAATGAACGTATTGGATCCACAAGATTGGTTAAAAACCCTAATTGGACAAGAATAAGCAAAGGAAGGACAAAAATGGCCTAAATGTTCAACCAACGACACAAACACACCTATTAGATGCACAAGATTGGTTAGAAACCCTAGTTGGACAAGAATAAGCCTAGGGAGGATTAAAATGACGTAAGTGTTCTTCCAACGACACAAACACACCTATTGGATGCACAAGATTGGTTAAAAACCCTAATTGGACAAGAATAAGCCAGGGAAGGACGAAAGTGACTTAAATGTTCATCCAATGACCCAAACACACCTATTGGATGCACAAGATTGGTTAAAAACTCTAATTGGACAAGAATAAGCAAAGG
>NW_027336537.1:0-1443 GCF_000331145.2 Cicer arietinum | reverse complement strand
AAGAATAAGCCTAGGGAGGACGAAAATGACCTAAATGTTCATCCAATTACACAAATGAACTTATTGGATGCACAAGATTGGTTAAAAACCGTTATTGGACAAGAATAAGCCTAGGGAGGACGAAAATGACCTAAATGTTCATCCAATAACACAAATGAACTTATTGGATGCACAAGATGGGTTAAAAACCGTTATTGGACAAGAATAAGCAAAGGAAGGAAGAAAATGGCCTAAATGTTCAACCAACGACACAAACACACCTATTAGATGCACAAGATTGATTAAAAACCCCAGTTGGACAAGAATAAGCCCAGGGAGGATTAAAATGACCTAAGTGTTCATCCAATGACACAAACACACCTATTAGATGCACAAGATTGGTTAAAAACCCTAATTGGACAAGAATAAGCAAAGGAAGGAAGAAAATGGCCTAAATGTTCAACCAACGACACAAACACACCTATTAGATGCACAAGATTGATTAAAAACCCCAGTTGGACAAGAATAAGCCCAGGGAGGATTAAAATGACCTAAGTGTTCATCCAATGACACAAACACACCTATTGGATGCCCATGATTGGTTAAAAACCCTAATTGGCCAAGAATAAACCTAGGGAGGACAAAAATTACCTAAATGTACATCCAATGCCACAAATGAACTTATTTGATGCACAAGATTGGTTAAAAACCCTAATTGGACAAGAATAAGCAGAGGGAGGACGAAAATGACCTAAATGTTTATCCAATGACACAAACACACCTATTGGATGCACAAGAATGGTTTAAAATCCTTGTTGGACAAGAATAAGTCTTGGGAGGATGAAAATGACCTAAATGATCATCCAATGACACAAACACACCTATTGGGCCCACAAGATTGGTTAAAAACTCTAATTGGGCAAGAATAAGCCTAGGGAGGACGAAAATGTCCTAAATGTTCGTCCAACGACACAAACACACTATTGGATGCACAAGATTGGTTAAAAACCCTAATTGGACTAGAATAAACCTCGGGAGGATGAAAATGACCTAAATGTTCATCCAATGACACAAATGAACGTATTCGATGCACAAGATTGGTTAAAAACCCTAATTGACCAAGAATAAGCCTAGGGAAGACAAAAATGACCTAAATGTTCATCCAACGACACAAACACACCTATTGGATGCACAAGATTTGTTAAAAACCATAATTGGACAAGAATATGCCTAGGGAGGACGAAAATGACCTAAATGTTCATTCAATGACACAAACAATCCTATTGGATGCACAAGATTGGTTAAAAAGCCTAATTTGGCTAGGATAAACCTAGGGAGAACGAAAATGACCTAAATGTTCATCCTATAACACAAATGAACTTATTGGATGCTCAAGATTGATTAAAAACCCTAATTGGACAAGAATAAGCAAAGGAAGGACGAAAATGGCCTAAATGTTCAACC
>NW_027336536.1:372-1246 GCF_000331145.2 Cicer arietinum | reverse complement strand
TAAGGCTTATTCTTGTCCAATTAGGGTTTTTAACCAATCTTGTGCATCTAATAAGTTCATTTGTGTCATTGTATTAATATTTAGGTCATTTTCGTCCTCCTTAGGCTTATTCTTGTCCAATTAGGGTTTTTAACCCAACTTGTGCATCCAATAAGTTCATTTGTGTCATTGCATTAACATTTCGGTCATTTATGTCCTCCCTAGGCTTATTCTAGTCCAATTAGGATTTTTAACCAATCTTGTGCATCCAATAAGTTCATTTGTGTCATTGGATTAACATTTAGGTCACTTTCGTCCTCCCTAGAGTTATTCTTCTCCAATTAAGGTTTTTAACCAATCTTGTGGATCCAATAAGTTCATTTGTGTCATTGGATTAACATTTAGGTCACTTTCGTCCTCCCTAGAGTTATTCTTCTCCAATTAAGGTTTTTAACCAATCTTGTGGATCCAATAAGTTCATTTGTGTCATTGGATTAACATTTAGGTCACTTTCGTCCTCCCTAGAGTTATTCTTCTCCAATTAAGGTTTTTAACCAATCTTGTGGATCCAATAAGTTCATTTGTGTCATTGGATTAACATTTAGGTCACTTTCGTCCTCCCTAGAGTTATTCTTCTCCAATTAGGGTTTTTAACCAATCTTGTGCATCCAATAAGTTCATTTGTGTCATTGCATTAACATTTAGGTCATTTTCGTCCTCCCTAGGCTTTTTCTTGTCCAGTTAGGGTTTTTAACTAATCTTGTGCATCCAATAAGTTCATTTGTGTCATTGTTTTATCATTTAGGTCATTTTCGTCCTCCCTAGGTTTATTCTTGTCCAATTAGGGTTTTTAACCAATCTTGTGCATCCAATAGGTGTGTTTGTGTCATTGGAT
>NW_027336536.1:0-239 GCF_000331145.2 Cicer arietinum | reverse complement strand
CTTATTCTTGTCCAATTAGGGTTTTTAACCAATCTTGTGCATCCAATAAGTTCATTTGTGTCATTGCATTAACATTTAGGTCATGTTCGTCCTCCCTAGGCTTATTCGTTTCCAATTAGGGTTTTTAACTAATGTTGTGCATCTAATAAGTTCATTTGTGTCATTGGATTAATATGTAGGTCATTTTCGTCCTCCCTAGGCTTATTCTTGTCCAATTAGGGTTTTTAACCCATCTTGTG
>NW_027336535.1:1618-1915 GCF_000331145.2 Cicer arietinum | reverse complement strand
TCCAATTAGGGTTTTTAACCAATCTTGTGCATCCAATAGGTGTGTTTGTGTCATTGGATGAAGGTTTAGGTCATTTTGGTCCTCCCTAGACTTATTCTAATCCAACTAGGGTATTTAACCAATCTTGTGCATACAATAGGTGTGCTTGTGTCATTGGATGAACATTTAGGTCATTTTCGTCCTCCCTTGGCTTATTCTTGTCAAATTAGGGTTTTTAACCAATCTTGGGCATCCAATAAGTTCATTTATGTAATTGGATGAACATTTAGGTCATTTTCGTCCTCCCTAGGTTTATTC
>NW_027336535.1:0-907 GCF_000331145.2 Cicer arietinum | reverse complement strand
TGCATCCAACAGGTGTGTTTGTGTCATTGGATGAACATTTACGTCATATTCGTCCTCCCTAGATTTATTCTTATCCAACTAGGGTTTTTAACCAATCTTGTGCATACAATAGGTGTGTTTGTGTCATTGGATGAACATTTACGTCATTTTCGTCCACCCTTACCTTATTCTTGTCCAAATAGGGTTTTTACCCAATCTTCGGCATCCAATAAGTTTATTTTGTCATTGGATGAACAGTTAGGTCATTTTAGTCATTCCTTTGCTTATTCTTGTCTAATTAGGGTTTTTAACCAATCTTGTGCATCCAATAGGTGTGTTTGTGTCATTGGATGAACATTTAGGTCATTTTCGTCCTCCCTAGGTTTATTCTAGTCCAATTAGGATTTTTAACCAATCTTGTGCATCCAATAGGTGTGTTTGTGTCATTGGATGAACATTTAGGTCATTTTCGTCCTCCCTAGGTTTATTCTAGTCCAATTAGGATTTTTAACCAATCTTGTGCATCCAATAGGTGTGTTTGTGTCATTGGATGAACATTTAGGTCATTTTCGTCCTCCCTAGTTTTTTTCTTGTCCAACTTGGATTTCTAACCAATCTTATGCATCCAACAGGCCTGTTTGTGTCATTGGATGAACATTTACGTCATTTTCGTCATCCCTAGATTTATTCTTATCCAACTAGGGTTTTTAACCAATCTTGTGTATACAATAGGTGTGTTTGTGTCATTGGAGGAACATTTAGGTCATTTTTGTCTTCCCTTGTCTTATTCTTGTCAAATTAGGGTTTTTAACCAATCTTGGGCATCCCATAAGTTCATTTATGTAATTGGATGAATATTTATGTTATTTTCGTCCTCCATAGGTTTATTCTAGTCCCATTAGGGTTTTTAACCAATCTTGTGCATCCA
>NW_027336534.1:0-1357 GCF_000331145.2 Cicer arietinum | reverse complement strand
GACCTCAATGTTCATTCAATGACACAAACACACCTATTGGATGCACAAGATTTGTTAAAAACCTTAATTGGATAGGAATAAGTCTAGGAAGGACGAAAATAACAAAAATGTTTATCCAATGACACTAACACACCTATTGGATGCACAAGATTGGTTAAAAACCGTAATTGGGCTAGAATAAACGAAGGGAAGACGAAAATGACCTAAATGTTCATCCAATGACACCAATGAACTTATTGGATGCACAAGATTGGTTAAAAACCGTAATTGGGCTAGAATAAACGAAGGGAAGACGAAAATGACCTAAATGTTCATCCAATGACACCAATGAACTTATTGGATGCACAAGATTGGTTAAAAACCGTAATTGGGCTAGAATAAACGAAGGGAAGACGAAAATGACCTAAATGTTCATCCAATAACACAAACACACCTATTGGATGCACAAAACTGGTTAAAAACCTTAATTGGACTAGAATAAAACTAGGAAGGACGAAAATGACCTAAATGTTCATCCAAAGACACAAATGAACTTATTCGATGCACAAGATTGGTTAAAAACCCTAATTTGACTAGAATAAGCCAAGGAAGGACGAAAATAACCTAAATGTTCATCCAATGACACAAATGAACTTTTTAGTTTCACAAGATTGGTTAAAAACACTAATTGGACAAGAATAAGCCTAAAGGGGACGAAAATGACCAAAATGTTCATCCAATGACACAAACACAACTATTAGAATCACAAGATTGTTTAAAATCCGTAATTAGACAAGAATAAATCTAGGAAGGACGAAAATGACCTAAATGTTCATCCAATGACAAAAACACACCTATTGGATGCACAAGTTTGGTTAAAAACTCTAATTGGACTAGAACAAACCTAGAGAGAAAGAAAATGACCTAAATGTTCATCCAATGACACAAACACAGCTATTGGATGCACAAGATTGGTTAAAAACCGTAATTGGACTAGAATAAACCTAGGTAGGACGAAAATGACCTAAATGTTCATCCAATGACACAAACACAGCTATTGGATGCACAAGATTGGTTAAAAACCGTAATTGGACTAGAATAAACCTAGGTAGGACGAAAATGACCTAAATGTTCATCCAATGACACAAACACAGCTATTGGATGCACAAGATTGGTTAAAAACCCTAGTTGCACAAGAATAAGTGTAGGAATGACGATAGTAACCTAAATGTTCATCCAATGACACAAACACACCTATTGGATGCACAAGATTGGTTAAAAATTCTCATTGTACTAGAATAAACATAAGGAGGAAGAAAATGACCTAAATGTCCATCCAATGACACAAGCACACCTATTGGATGCACAAGATTGGTTA
>NW_027336533.1:0-20667 GCF_000331145.2 Cicer arietinum | reverse complement strand
AGAAGGGATAATTGGAAGGAGACTATTGACTATATCAAGGACAGAATGGGAGCAGACACAATTATATGTTCTGCACAATGATGATGAGGTTCAACCGTATGTTACAATACACCTATTGGTGATTTTCATCCTCCCTAGACTTACTTTTGTCCAACTAGGGTTTTTAACCAATCTTGTGCATCCAATAGGTATGTTTGTGTCGTTGGTTGAACATTTTGGTGATTTTCATCCTCCCTAGACTTACTTTTGTCCAACTAGGGTTTTTAACCAATCTTGTGCATCCAATAGGTATGTTTGTGTCGTTGGTTGAACATTTTGGTGATTTTCATCCTCCCTAGACTTACTTTTGTCCAACTAGGGTTTTTAACCAATCTTGTGCATCCAATAGGTATGTTTGTGTCGTTGGTTGAACATTTTGGTGATTTTCATCCTCCCTAGACTTACTTTTGTCCAACTAGGGTTTTTAACCAATCTTGTGCATCCAATAGGTATGTTTGTGTCGTTGGTTGAACATTTTGGTGATTTTCATCCTCCCTAGACTTACTTTTGTCCAACTAGGGTTTTTAACCAATCTTGTGCATCCAATAGGTATGTTTGTGTCGTTGGTTGAACATTTTGGTGATTTTCATCCTCCCTAGACTTACTTTTGTCCAACTAGGGTTTTTAACCAATCTTGTGCATCCAATAGGTATGTTTGTGTCGTTGGTTGAACATTTTGGTGATTTTCATCCTCCCTAGACTTACTTTTGTCCAACTAGGGTTTTTAACCAATCTTGTGCATCCAATAGGTATGTTTGTGTCGTTGGTTGAACATTTTGGTGATTTTCATCCTCCCTAGACTTACTTTTGTCCAACTAGGGTTTTTAACCAATCTTGTGCATCCAATAGGTATGTTTGTGTCGTTGGTTGAACATTTTGGTGATTTTCATCCTCCCTAGACTTACTTTTGTCCAACTAGGGTTTTTAACCAATCTTGTGCATCCAATAGGTATGTTTGTGTCGTTGGTTGAACATTTTGGTGATTTTCATCCTCCCTAGACTTACTTTTGTCCAACTAGGGTTTTTAACCAATCTTGTGCATCCAATAGGTATGTTTGTGTCGTTGGTTGAACATTTTGGTGATTTTCATCCTCCCTAGACTTACTTTTGTCCAACTAGGGTTTTTAACCAATCTTGTGCATCCAATAGGTATGTTTGTGTCGTTGGTTGAACATTTTGGTGATTTTCATCCTCCCTAGACTTACTTTTGTCCAACTAGGGTTTTTAACCAATCTTGTGCATCCAATAGGTATGTTTGTGTCGTTGGTTGAACATTTTGGTGATTTTCATCCTCCCTAGACTTACTTTTGTCCAACTAGGGTTTTTAACCAATCTTGTGCATCCAATAGGTATGTTTGTGTCGTTGGTTGAACATTTTGGTGATTTTCATCCTCCCTAGACTTACTTTTGTCCAACTAGGGTTTTTAACCAATCTTGTGCATCCAATAGGTATGTTTGTGTCGTTGGTTGAACATTTTGGTGATTTTCATCCTCCCTAGACTTACTTTTGTCCAACTAGGGTTTTTAACCAATCTTGTGCATCCAATAGGTATGTTTGTGTCGTTGGTTGAACATTTTGGTGATTTTCATCCTCCCTAGACTTACTTTTGTCCAACTAGGGTTTTTAACCAATCTTGTGCATCCAATAGGTATGTTTGTGTCGTTGGTTGAACATTTTGGTGATTTTCATCCTCCCTAGACTTACTTTTGTCCAACTAGGGTTTTTAACCAATCTTGTGCATCCAATAGGTATGTTTGTGTCGTTGGTTGAACATTTTGGTGATTTTCATCCTCCCTAGACTTACTTTTGTCCAACTAGGGTTTTTAACCAATCTTGTGCATCCAATAGGTATGTTTGTGTCGTTGGTTGAACATTTTGGTGATTTTCATCCTCCCTAGACTTACTTTTGTCCAACTAGGGTTTTTAACCAATCTTGTGCATCCAATAGGTATGTTTGTGTCGTTGGTTGAACATTTTGGTGATTTTCATCCTCCCTAGACTTACTTTTGTCCAACTAGGGTTTTTAACCAATCTTGTGCATCCAATAGGTATGTTTGTGTCGTTGGTTGAACATTTTGGTGATTTTCATCCTCCCTAGACTTACTTTTGTCCAACTAGGGTTTTTAACCAATCTTGTGCATCCAATAGGTATGTTTGTGTCGTTGGTTGAACATTTTGGTGATTTTCATCCTCCCTAGACTTACTTTTGTCCAACTAGGGTTTTTAACCAATCTTGTGCATCCAATAGGTATGTTTGTGTCGTTGGTTGAACATTTTGGTGATTTTCATCCTCCCTAGACTTACTTTTGTCCAACTAGGGTTTTTAACCAATCTTGTGCATCCAATAGGTATGTTTGTGTCGTTGGTTGAACATTTTGGTGATTTTCATCCTCCCTAGACTTACTTTTGTCCAACTAGGGTTTTTAACCAATCTTGTGCATCCAATAGGTATGTTTGTGTCGTTGGTTGAACATTTTGGTGATTTTCATCCTCCCTAGACTTACTTTTGTCCAACTAGGGTTTTTAACCAATCTTGTGCATCCAATAGGTATGTTTGTGTCGTTGGTTGAACATTTTGGTGATTTTCATCCTCCCTAGACTTACTTTTGTCCAACTAGGGTTTTTAACCAATCTTGTGCATCCAATAGGTATGTTTGTGTCGTTGGTTGAACATTTTGGTGATTTTCATCCTCCCTAGACTTACTTTTGTCCAACTAGGGTTTTTAACCAATCTTGTGCATCCAATAGGTATGTTTGTGTCGTTGGTTGAACATTTTGGTGATTTTCATCCTCCCTAGACTTACTTTTGTCCAACTAGGGTTTTTAACCAATCTTGTGCATCCAATAGGTATGTTTGTGTCGTTGGTTGAACATTTTGGTGATTTTCATCCTCCCTAGACTTACTTTTGTCCAACTAGGGTTTTTAACCAATCTTGTGCATCCAATAGGTATGTTTGTGTCGTTGGTTGAACATTTTGGTGATTTTCATCCTCCCTAGACTTACTTTTGTCCAACTAGGGTTTTTAACCAATCTTGTGCATCCAATAGGTATGTTTGTGTCGTTGGTTGAACATTTTGGTGATTTTCATCCTCCCTAGACTTACTTTTGTCCAACTAGGGTTTTTAACCAATCTTGTGCATCCAATAGGTATGTTTGTGTCGTTGGTTGAACATTTTGGTGATTTTCATCCTCCCTAGACTTACTTTTGTCCAACTAGGGTTTTTAACCAATCTTGTGCATCCAATAGGTATGTTTGTGTCGTTGGTTGAACATTTTGGTGATTTTCATCCTCCCTAGACTTACTTTTGTCCAACTAGGGTTTTTAACCAATCTTGTGCATCCAATAGGTATGTTTGTGTCGTTGGTTGAACATTTTGGTGATTTTCATCCTCCCTAGACTTACTTTTGTCCAACTAGGGTTTTTAACCAATCTTGTGCATCCAATAGGTATGTTTGTGTCGTTGGTTGAACATTTTGGTGATTTTCATCCTCCCTAGACTTACTTTTGTCCAACTAGGGTTTTTAACCAATCTTGTGCATCCAATAGGTATGTTTGTGTCGTTGGTTGAACATTTTGGTGATTTTCATCCTCCCTAGACTTACTTTTGTCCAACTAGGGTTTTTAACCAATCTTGTGCATCCAATAGGTATGTTTGTGTCGTTGGTTGAACATTTTGGTGATTTTCATCCTCCCTAGACTTACTTTTGTCCAACTAGGGTTTTTAACCAATCTTGTGCATCCAATAGGTATGTTTGTGTCGTTGGTTGAACATTTTGGTGATTTTCATCCTCCCTAGACTTACTTTTGTCCAACTAGGGTTTTTAACCAATCTTGTGCATCCAATAGGTATGTTTGTGTCGTTGGTTGAACATTTTGGTGATTTTCATCCTCCCTAGACTTACTTTTGTCCAACTAGGGTTTTTAACCAATCTTGTGCATCCAATAGGTATGTTTGTGTCGTTGGTTGAACATTTTGGTGATTTTCATCCTCCCTAGACTTACTTTTGTCCAACTAGGGTTTTTAACCAATCTTGTGCATCCAATAGGTATGTTTGTGTCGTTGGTTGAACATTTTGGTGATTTTCATCCTCCCTAGACTTACTTTTGTCCAACTAGGGTTTTTAACCAATCTTGTGCATCCAATAGGTATGTTTGTGTCGTTGGTTGAACATTTTGGTGATTTTCATCCTCCCTAGACTTACTTTTGTCCAACTAGGGTTTTTAACCAATCTTGTGCATCCAATAGGTATGTTTGTGTCGTTGGTTGAACATTTTGGTGATTTTCATCCTCCCTAGACTTACTTTTGTCCAACTAGGGTTTTTAACCAATCTTGTGCATCCAATAGGTATGTTTGTGTCGTTGGTTGAACATTTTGGTGATTTTCATCCTCCCTAGACTTACTTTTGTCCAACTAGGGTTTTTAACCAATCTTGTGCATCCAATAGGTATGTTTGTGTCGTTGGTTGAACATTTTGGTGATTTTCATCCTCCCTAGACTTACTTTTGTCCAACTAGGGTTTTTAACCAATCTTGTGCATCCAATAGGTATGTTTGTGTCGTTGGTTGAACATTTTGGTGATTTTCATCCTCCCTAGACTTACTTTTGTCCAACTAGGGTTTTTAACCAATCTTGTGCATCCAATAGGTATGTTTGTGTCGTTGGTTGAACATTTTGGTGATTTTCATCCTCCCTAGACTTACTTTTGTCCAACTAGGGTTTTTAACCAATCTTGTGCATCCAATAGGTATGTTTGTGTCGTTGGTTGAACATTTTGGTGATTTTCATCCTCCCTAGACTTACTTTTGTCCAACTAGGGTTTTTAACCAATCTTGTGCATCCAATAGGTATGTTTGTGTCGTTGGTTGAACATTTTGGTGATTTTCATCCTCCCTAGACTTACTTTTGTCCAACTAGGGTTTTTAACCAATCTTGTGCATCCAATAGGTATGTTTGTGTCGTTGGTTGAACATTTTGGTGATTTTCATCCTCCCTAGACTTACTTTTGTCCAACTAGGGTTTTTAACCAATCTTGTGCATCCAATAGGTATGTTTGTGTCGTTGGTTGAACATTTTGGTGATTTTCATCCTCCCTAGACTTACTTTTGTCCAACTAGGGTTTTTAACCAATCTTGTGCATCCAATAGGTATGTTTGTGTCGTTGGTTGAACATTTTGGTGATTTTCATCCTCCCTAGACTTACTTTTGTCCAACTAGGGTTTTTAACCAATCTTGTGCATCCAATAGGTATGTTTGTGTCGTTGGTTGAACATTTTGGTGATTTTCATCCTCCCTAGACTTACTTTTGTCCAACTAGGGTTTTTAACCAATCTTGTGCATCCAATAGGTATGTTTGTGTCGTTGGTTGAACATTTTGGTGATTTTCATCCTCCCTAGACTTACTTTTGTCCAACTAGGGTTTTTAACCAATCTTGTGCATCCAATAGGTATGTTTGTGTCGTTGGTTGAACATTTTGGTGATTTTCATCCTCCCTAGACTTACTTTTGTCCAACTAGGGTTTTTAACCAATCTTGTGCATCCAATAGGTATGTTTGTGTCGTTGGTTGAACATTTTGGTGATTTTCATCCTCCCTAGACTTACTTTTGTCCAACTAGGGTTTTTAACCAATCTTGTGCATCCAATAGGTATGTTTGTGTCGTTGGTTGAACATTTTGGTGATTTTCATCCTCCCTAGACTTACTTTTGTCCAACTAGGGTTTTTAACCAATCTTGTGCATCCAATAGGTATGTTTGTGTCGTTGGTTGAACATTTTGGTGATTTTCATCCTCCCTAGACTTACTTTTGTCCAACTAGGGTTTTTAACCAATCTTGTGCATCCAATAGGTATGTTTGTGTCGTTGGTTGAACATTTTGGTGATTTTCATCCTCCCTAGACTTACTTTTGTCCAACTAGGGTTTTTAACCAATCTTGTGCATCCAATAGGTATGTTTGTGTCGTTGGTTGAACATTTTGGTGATTTTCATCCTCCCTAGACTTACTTTTGTCCAACTAGGGTTTTTAACCAATCTTGTGCATCCAATAGGTATGTTTGTGTCGTTGGTTGAACATTTTGGTGATTTTCATCCTCCCTAGACTTACTTTTGTCCAACTAGGGTTTTTAACCAATCTTGTGCATCCAATAGGTATGTTTGTGTCGTTGGTTGAACATTTTGGTGATTTTCATCCTCCCTAGACTTACTTTTGTCCAACTAGGGTTTTTAACCAATCTTGTGCATCCAATAGGTATGTTTGTGTCGTTGGTTGAACATTTTGGTGATTTTCATCCTCCCTAGACTTACTTTTGTCCAACTAGGGTTTTTAACCAATCTTGTGCATCCAATAGGTATGTTTGTGTCGTTGGTTGAACATTTTGGTGATTTTCATCCTCCCTAGACTTACTTTTGTCCAACTAGGGTTTTTAACCAATCTTGTGCATCCAATAGGTATGTTTGTGTCGTTGGTTGAACATTTTGGTGATTTTCATCCTCCCTAGACTTACTTTTGTCCAACTAGGGTTTTTAACCAATCTTGTGCATCCAATAGGTATGTTTGTGTCGTTGGTTGAACATTTTGGTGATTTTCATCCTCCCTAGACTTACTTTTGTCCAACTAGGGTTTTTAACCAATCTTGTGCATCCAATAGGTATGTTTGTGTCGTTGGTTGAACATTTTGGTGATTTTCATCCTCCCTAGACTTACTTTTGTCCAACTAGGGTTTTTAACCAATCTTGTGCATCCAATAGGTATGTTTGTGTCGTTGGTTGAACATTTTGGTGATTTTCATCCTCCCTAGACTTACTTTTGTCCAACTAGGGTTTTTAACCAATCTTGTGCATCCAATAGGTATGTTTGTGTCGTTGGTTGAACATTTTGGTGATTTTCATCCTCCCTAGACTTACTTTTGTCCAACTAGGGTTTTTAACCAATCTTGTGCATCCAATAGGTATGTTTGTGTCGTTGGTTGAACATTTTGGTGATTTTCATCCTCCCTAGACTTACTTTTGTCCAACTAGGGTTTTTAACCAATCTTGTGCATCCAATAGGTATGTTTGTGTCGTTGGTTGAACATTTTGGTGATTTTCATCCTCCCTAGACTTACTTTTGTCCAACTAGGGTTTTTAACCAATCTTGTGCATCCAATAGGTATGTTTGTGTCGTTGGTTGAACATTTTGGTGATTTTCATCCTCCCTAGACTTACTTTTGTCCAACTAGGGTTTTTAACCAATCTTGTGCATCCAATAGGTATGTTTGTGTCGTTGGTTGAACATTTTGGTGATTTTCATCCTCCCTAGACTTACTTTTGTCCAACTAGGGTTTTTAACCAATCTTGTGCATCCAATAGGTATGTTTGTGTCGTTGGTTGAACATTTTGGTGATTTTCATCCTCCCTAGACTTACTTTTGTCCAACTAGGGTTTTTAACCAATCTTGTGCATCCAATAGGTATGTTTGTGTCGTTGGTTGAACATTTTGGTGATTTTCATCCTCCCTAGACTTACTTTTGTCCAACTAGGGTTTTTAACCAATCTTGTGCATCCAATAGGTATGTTTGTGTCGTTGGTTGAACATTTTGGTGATTTTCATCCTCCCTAGACTTACTTTTGTCCAACTAGGGTTTTTAACCAATCTTGTGCATCCAATAGGTATGTTTGTGTCGTTGGTTGAACATTTTGGTGATTTTCATCCTCCCTAGACTTACTTTTGTCCAACTAGGGTTTTTAACCAATCTTGTGCATCCAATAGGTATGTTTGTGTCGTTGGTTGAACATTTTGGTGATTTTCATCCTCCCTAGACTTACTTTTGTCCAACTAGGGTTTTTAACCAATCTTGTGCATCCAATAGGTATGTTTGTGTCGTTGGTTGAACATTTTGGTGATTTTCATCCTCCCTAGACTTACTTTTGTCCAACTAGGGTTTTTAACCAATCTTGTGCATCCAATAGGTATGTTTGTGTCGTTGGTTGAACATTTTGGTGATTTTCATCCTCCCTAGACTTACTTTTGTCCAACTAGGGTTTTTAACCAATCTTGTGCATCCAATAGGTATGTTTGTGTCGTTGGTTGAACATTTTGGTGATTTTCATCCTCCCTAGACTTACTTTTGTCCAACTAGGGTTTTTAACCAATCTTGTGCATCCAATAGGTATGTTTGTGTCGTTGGTTGAACATTTTGGTGATTTTCATCCTCCCTAGACTTACTTTTGTCCAACTAGGGTTTTTAACCAATCTTGTGCATCCAATAGGTATGTTTGTGTCGTTGGTTGAACATTTTGGTGATTTTCATCCTCCCTAGACTTACTTTTGTCCAACTAGGGTTTTTAACCAATCTTGTGCATCCAATAGGTATGTTTGTGTCGTTGGTTGAACATTTTGGTGATTTTCATCCTCCCTAGACTTACTTTTGTCCAACTAGGGTTTTTAACCAATCTTGTGCATCCAATAGGTATGTTTGTGTCGTTGGTTGAACATTTTGGTGATTTTCATCCTCCCTAGACTTACTTTTGTCCAACTAGGGTTTTTAACCAATCTTGTGCATCCAATAGGTATGTTTGTGTCGTTGGTTGAACATTTTGGTGATTTTCATCCTCCCTAGACTTACTTTTGTCCAACTAGGGTTTTTAACCAATCTTGTGCATCCAATAGGTATGTTTGTGTCGTTGGTTGAACATTTTGGTGATTTTCATCCTCCCTAGACTTACTTTTGTCCAACTAGGGTTTTTAACCAATCTTGTGCATCCAATAGGTATGTTTGTGTCGTTGGTTGAACATTTTGGTGATTTTCATCCTCCCTAGACTTACTTTTGTCCAACTAGGGTTTTTAACCAATCTTGTGCATCCAATAGGTATGTTTGTGTCGTTGGTTGAACATTTTGGTGATTTTCATCCTCCCTAGACTTACTTTTGTCCAACTAGGGTTTTTAACCAATCTTGTGCATCCAATAGGTATGTTTGTGTCGTTGGTTGAACATTTTGGTGATTTTCATCCTCCCTAGACTTACTTTTGTCCAACTAGGGTTTTTAACCAATCTTGTGCATCCAATAGGTATGTTTGTGTCGTTGGTTGAACATTTTGGTGATTTTCATCCTCCCTAGACTTACTTTTGTCCAACTAGGGTTTTTAACCAATCTTGTGCATCCAATAGGTATGTTTGTGTCGTTGGTTGAACATTTTGGTGATTTTCATCCTCCCTAGACTTACTTTTGTCCAACTAGGGTTTTTAACCAATCTTGTGCATCCAATAGGTATGTTTGTGTCGTTGGTTGAACATTTTGGTGATTTTCATCCTCCCTAGACTTACTTTTGTCCAACTAGGGTTTTTAACCAATCTTGTGCATCCAATAGGTATGTTTGTGTCGTTGGTTGAACATTTTGGTGATTTTCATCCTCCCTAGACTTACTTTTGTCCAACTAGGGTTTTTAACCAATCTTGTGCATCCAATAGGTATGTTTGTGTCGTTGGTTGAACATTTTGGTGATTTTCATCCTCCCTAGACTTACTTTTGTCCAACTAGGGTTTTTAACCAATCTTGTGCATCCAATAGGTATGTTTGTGTCGTTGGTTGAACATTTTGGTGATTTTCATCCTCCCTAGACTTACTTTTGTCCAACTAGGGTTTTTAACCAATCTTGTGCATCCAATAGGTATGTTTGTGTCGTTGGTTGAACATTTTGGTGATTTTCATCCTCCCTAGACTTACTTTTGTCCAACTAGGGTTTTTAACCAATCTTGTGCATCCAATAGGTATGTTTGTGTCGTTGGTTGAACATTTTGGTGATTTTCATCCTCCCTAGACTTACTTTTGTCCAACTAGGGTTTTTAACCAATCTTGTGCATCCAATAGGTATGTTTGTGTCGTTGGTTGAACATTTTGGTGATTTTCATCCTCCCTAGACTTACTTTTGTCCAACTAGGGTTTTTAACCAATCTTGTGCATCCAATAGGTATGTTTGTGTCGTTGGTTGAACATTTTGGTGATTTTCATCCTCCCTAGACTTACTTTTGTCCAACTAGGGTTTTTAACCAATCTTGTGCATCCAATAGGTATGTTTGTGTCGTTGGTTGAACATTTTGGTGATTTTCATCCTCCCTAGACTTACTTTTGTCCAACTAGGGTTTTTAACCAATCTTGTGCATCCAATAGGTATGTTTGTGTCGTTGGTTGAACATTTTGGTGATTTTCATCCTCCCTAGACTTACTTTTGTCCAACTAGGGTTTTTAACCAATCTTGTGCATCCAATAGGTATGTTTGTGTCGTTGGTTGAACATTTTGGTGATTTTCATCCTCCCTAGACTTACTTTTGTCCAACTAGGGTTTTTAACCAATCTTGTGCATCCAATAGGTATGTTTGTGTCGTTGGTTGAACATTTTGGTGATTTTCATCCTCCCTAGACTTACTTTTGTCCAACTAGGGTTTTTAACCAATCTTGTGCATCCAATAGGTATGTTTGTGTCGTTGGTTGAACATTTTGGTGATTTTCATCCTCCCTAGACTTACTTTTGTCCAACTAGGGTTTTTAACCAATCTTGTGCATCCAATAGGTATGTTTGTGTCGTTGGTTGAACATTTTGGTGATTTTCATCCTCCCTAGACTTACTTTTGTCCAACTAGGGTTTTTAACCAATCTTGTGCATCCAATAGGTATGTTTGTGTCGTTGGTTGAACATTTTGGTGATTTTCATCCTCCCTAGACTTACTTTTGTCCAACTAGGGTTTTTAACCAATCTTGTGCATCCAATAGGTATGTTTGTGTCGTTGGTTGAACATTTTGGTGATTTTCATCCTCCCTAGACTTACTTTTGTCCAACTAGGGTTTTTAACCAATCTTGTGCATCCAATAGGTATGTTTGTGTCGTTGGTTGAACATTTTGGTGATTTTCATCCTCCCTAGACTTACTTTTGTCCAACTAGGGTTTTTAACCAATCTTGTGCATCCAATAGGTATGTTTGTGTCGTTGGTTGAACATTTTGGTGATTTTCATCCTCCCTAGACTTACTTTTGTCCAACTAGGGTTTTTAACCAATCTTGTGCATCCAATAGGTATGTTTGTGTCGTTGGTTGAACATTTTGGTGATTTTCATCCTCCCTAGACTTACTTTTGTCCAACTAGGGTTTTTAACCAATCTTGTGCATCCAATAGGTATGTTTGTGTCGTTGGTTGAACATTTTGGTGATTTTCATCCTCCCTAGACTTACTTTTGTCCAACTAGGGTTTTTAACCAATCTTGTGCATCCAATAGGTATGTTTGTGTCGTTGGTTGAACATTTTGGTGATTTTCATCCTCCCTAGACTTACTTTTGTCCAACTAGGGTTTTTAACCAATCTTGTGCATCCAATAGGTATGTTTGTGTCGTTGGTTGAACATTTTGGTGATTTTCATCCTCCCTAGACTTACTTTTGTCCAACTAGGGTTTTTAACCAATCTTGTGCATCCAATAGGTATGTTTGTGTCGTTGGTTGAACATTTTGGTGATTTTCATCCTCCCTAGACTTACTTTTGTCCAACTAGGGTTTTTAACCAATCTTGTGCATCCAATAGGTATGTTTGTGTCGTTGGTTGAACATTTTGGTGATTTTCATCCTCCCTAGACTTACTTTTGTCCAACTAGGGTTTTTAACCAATCTTGTGCATCCAATAGGTATGTTTGTGTCGTTGGTTGAACATTTTGGTGATTTTCATCCTCCCTAGACTTACTTTTGTCCAACTAGGGTTTTTAACCAATCTTGTGCATCCAATAGGTATGTTTGTGTCGTTGGTTGAACATTTTGGTGATTTTCATCCTCCCTAGACTTACTTTTGTCCAACTAGGGTTTTTAACCAATCTTGTGCATCCAATAGGTATGTTTGTGTCGTTGGTTGAACATTTTGGTGATTTTCATCCTCCCTAGACTTACTTTTGTCCAACTAGGGTTTTTAACCAATCTTGTGCATCCAATAGGTATGTTTGTGTCGTTGGTTGAACATTTTGGTGATTTTCATCCTCCCTAGACTTACTTTTGTCCAACTAGGGTTTTTAACCAATCTTGTGCATCCAATAGGTATGTTTGTGTCGTTGGTTGAACATTTTGGTGATTTTCATCCTCCCTAGACTTACTTTTGTCCAACTAGGGTTTTTAACCAATCTTGTGCATCCAATAGGTATGTTTGTGTCGTTGGTTGAACATTTTGGTGATTTTCATCCTCCCTAGACTTACTTTTGTCCAACTAGGGTTTTTAACCAATCTTGTGCATCCAATAGGTATGTTTGTGTCGTTGGTTGAACATTTTGGTGATTTTCATCCTCCCTAGACTTACTTTTGTCCAACTAGGGTTTTTAACCAATCTTGTGCATCCAATAGGTATGTTTGTGTCGTTGGTTGAACATTTTGGTGATTTTCATCCTCCCTAGACTTACTTTTGTCCAACTAGGGTTTTTAACCAATCTTGTGCATCCAATAGGTATGTTTGTGTCGTTGGTTGAACATTTTGGTGATTTTCATCCTCCCTAGACTTACTTTTGTCCAACTAGGGTTTTTAACCAATCTTGTGCATCCAATAGGTATGTTTGTGTCGTTGGTTGAACATTTTGGTGATTTTCATCCTCCCTAGACTTACTTTTGTCCAACTAGGGTTTTTAACCAATCTTGTGCATCCAATAGGTATGTTTGTGTCGTTGGTTGAACATTTTGGTGATTTTCATCCTCCCTAGACTTACTTTTGTCCAACTAGGGTTTTTAACCAATCTTGTGCATCCAATAGGTATGTTTGTGTCGTTGGTTGAACATTTTGGTGATTTTCATCCTCCCTAGACTTACTTTTGTCCAACTAGGGTTTTTAACCAATCTTGTGCATCCAATAGGTATGTTTGTGTCGTTGGTTGAACATTTTGGTGATTTTCATCCTCCCTAGACTTACTTTTGTCCAACTAGGGTTTTTAACCAATCTTGTGCATCCAATAGGTATGTTTGTGTCGTTGGTTGAACATTTTGGTGATTTTCATCCTCCCTAGACTTACTTTTGTCCAACTAGGGTTTTTAACCAATCTTGTGCATCCAATAGGTATGTTTGTGTCGTTGGTTGAACATTTTGGTGATTTTCATCCTCCCTAGACTTACTTTTGTCCAACTAGGGTTTTTAACCAATCTTGTGCATCCAATAGGTATGTTTGTGTCGTTGGTTGAACATTTTGGTGATTTTCATCCTCCCTAGACTTACTTTTGTCCAACTAGGGTTTTTAACCAATCTTGTGCATCCAATAGGTATGTTTGTGTCGTTGGTTGAACATTTTGGTGATTTTCATCCTCCCTAGACTTACTTTTGTCCAACTAGGGTTTTTAACCAATCTTGTGCATCCAATAGGTATGTTTGTGTCGTTGGTTGAACATTTTGGTGATTTTCATCCTCCCTAGACTTACTTTTGTCCAACTAGGGTTTTTAACCAATCTTGTGCATCCAATAGGTATGTTTGTGTCGTTGGTTGAACATTTTGGTGATTTTCATCCTCCCTAGACTTACTTTTGTCCAACTAGGGTTTTTAACCAATCTTGTGCATCCAATAGGTATGTTTGTGTCGTTGGTTGAACATTTTGGTGATTTTCATCCTCCCTAGACTTACTTTTGTCCAACTAGGGTTTTTAACCAATCTTGTGCATCCAATAGGTATGTTTGTGTCGTTGGTTGAACATTTTGGTGATTTTCATCCTCCCTAGACTTACTTTTGTCCAACTAGGGTTTTTAACCAATCTTGTGCATCCAATAGGTATGTTTGTGTCGTTGGTTGAACATTTTGGTGATTTTCATCCTCCCTAGACTTACTTTTGTCCAACTAGGGTTTTTAACCAATCTTGTGCATCCAATAGGTATGTTTGTGTCGTTGGTTGAACATTTTGGTGATTTTCATCCTCCCTAGACTTACTTTTGTCCAACTAGGGTTTTTAACCAATCTTGTGCATCCAATAGGTATGTTTGTGTCGTTGGTTGAACATTTTGGTGATTTTCATCCTCCCTAGACTTACTTTTGTCCAACTAGGGTTTTTAACCAATCTTGTGCATCCAATAGGTATGTTTGTGTCGTTGGTTGAACATTTTGGTGATTTTCATCCTCCCTAGACTTACTTTTGTCCAACTAGGGTTTTTAACCAATCTTGTGCATCCAATAGGTATGTTTGTGTCGTTGGTTGAACATTTTGGTGATTTTCATCCTCCCTAGACTTACTTTTGTCCAACTAGGGTTTTTAACCAATCTTGTGCATCCAATAGGTATGTTTGTGTCGTTGGTTGAACATTTTGGTGATTTTCATCCTCCCTAGACTTACTTTTGTCCAACTAGGGTTTTTAACCAATCTTGTGCATCCAATAGGTATGTTTGTGTCGTTGGTTGAACATTTTGGTGATTTTCATCCTCCCTAGACTTACTTTTGTCCAACTAGGGTTTTTAACCAATCTTGTGCATCCAATAGGTATGTTTGTGTCGTTGGTTGAACATTTTGGTGATTTTCATCCTCCCTAGACTTACTTTTGTCCAACTAGGGTTTTTAACCAATCTTGTGCATCCAATAGGTATGTTTGTGTCGTTGGTTGAACATTTTGGTGATTTTCATCCTCCCTAGACTTACTTTTGTCCAACTAGGGTTTTTAACCAATCTTGTGCATCCAATAGGTATGTTTGTGTCGTTGGTTGAACATTTTGGTGATTTTCATCCTCCCTAGACTTACTTTTGTCCAACTAGGGTTTTTAACCAATCTTGTGCATCCAATAGGTATGTTTGTGTCGTTGGTTGAACATTTTGGTGATTTTCATCCTCCCTAGACTTACTTTTGTCCAACTAGGGTTTTTAACCAATCTTGTGCATCCAATAGGTATGTTTGTGTCGTTGGTTGAACATTTTGGTGATTTTCATCCTCCCTAGACTTACTTTTGTCCAACTAGGGTTTTTAACCAATCTTGTGCATCCAATAGGTATGTTTGTGTCGTTGGTTGAACATTTTGGTGATTTTCATCCTCCCTAGACTTACTTTTGTCCAACTAGGGTTTTTAACCAATCTTGTGCATCCAATAGGTATGTTTGTGTCGTTGGTTGAACATTTTGGTGATTTTCATCCTCCCTAGACTTACTTTTGTCCAACTAGGGTTTTTAACCAATCTTGTGCATCCAATAGGTATGTTTGTGTCGTTGGTTGAACATTTTGGTGATTTTCATCCTCCCTAGACTTACTTTTGTCCAACTAGGGTTTTTAACCAATCTTGTGCATCCAATAGGTATGTTTGTGTCGTTGGTTGAACATTTTGGTGATTTTCATCCTCCCTAGACTTACTTTTGTCCAACTAGGGTTTTTAACCAATCTTGTGCATCCAATAGGTATGTTTGTGTCGTTGGTTGAACATTTTGGTGATTTTCATCCTCCCTAGACTTACTTTTGTCCAACTAGGGTTTTTAACCAATCTTGTGCATCCAATAGGTATGTTTGTGTCGTTGGTTGAACATTTTGGTGATTTTCATCCTCCCTAGACTTACTTTTGTCCAACTAGGGTTTTTAACCAATCTTGTGCATCCAATAGGTATGTTTGTGTCGTTGGTTGAACATTTTGGTGATTTTCATCCTCCCTAGACTTACTTTTGTCCAACTAGGGTTTTTAACCAATCTTGTGCATCCAATAGGTATGTTTGTGTCGTTGGTTGAACATTTTGGTGATTTTCATCCTCCCTAGACTTACTTTTGTCCAACTAGGGTTTTTAACCAATCTTGTGCATCCAATAGGTATGTTTGTGTCGTTGGTTGAACATTTTGGTGATTTTCATCCTCCCTAGACTTACTTTTGTCCAACTAGGGTTTTTAACCAATCTTGTGCATCCAATAGGTATGTTTGTGTCGTTGGTTGAACATTTTGGTGATTTTCATCCTCCCTAGACTTACTTTTGTCCAACTAGGGTTTTTAACCAATCTTGTGCATCCAATAGGTATGTTTGTGTCGTTGGTTGAACATTTTGGTGATTTTCATCCTCCCTAGACTTACTTTTGTCCAACTAGGGTTTTTAACCAATCTTGTGCATCCAATAGGTATGTTTGTGTCGTTGGTTGAACATTTTGGTGATTTTCATCCTCCCTAGACTTACTTTTGTCCAACTAGGGTTTTTAACCAATCTTGTGCATCCAATAGGTATGTTTGTGTCGTTGGTTGAACATTTTGGTGATTTTCATCCTCCCTAGACTTACTTTTGTCCAACTAGGGTTTTTAACCAATCTTGTGCATCCAATAGGTATGTTTGTGTCGTTGGTTGAACATTTTGGTGATTTTCATCCTCCCTAGACTTACTTTTGTCCAACTAGGGTTTTTAACCAATCTTGTGCATCCAATAGGTATGTTTGTGTCGTTGGTTGAACATTTTGGTGATTTTCATCCTCCCTAGACTTACTTTTGTCCAACTAGGGTTTTTAACCAATCTTGTGCATCCAATAGGTATGTTTGTGTCGTTGGTTGAACATTTTGGTGATTTTCATCCTCCCTAGACTTACTTTTGTCCAACTAGGGTTTTTAACCAATCTTGTGCATCCAATAGGTATGTTTGTGTCGTTGGTTGAACATTTTGGTGATTTTCATCCTCCCTAGACTTACTTTTGTCCAACTAGGGTTTTTAACCAATCTTGTGCATCCAATAGGTATGTTTGTGTCGTTGGTTGAACATTTTGGTGATTTTCATCCTCCCTAGACTTACTTTTGTCCAACTAGGGTTTTTAACCAATCTTGTGCATCCAATAGGTATGTTTGTGTCGTTGGTTGAACATTTTGGTGATTTTCATCCTCCCTAGACTTACTTTTGTCCAACTAGGGTTTTTAACCAATCTTGTGCATCCAATAGGTATGTTTGTGTCGTTGGTTGAACATTTTGGTGATTTTCATCCTCCCTAGACTTACTTTTGTCCAACTAGGGTTTTTAACCAATCTTGTGCATCCAATAGGTATGTTTGTGTCGTTGGTTGAACATTTTGGTGATTTTCATCCTCCCTAGACTTACTTTTGTCCAACTAGGGTTTTTAACCAATCTTGTGCATCCAATAGGTATGTTTGTGTCGTTGGTTGAACATTTTGGTGATTTTCATCCTCCCTAGACTTACTTTTGTCCAACTAGGGTTTTTAACCAATCTTGTGCATCCAATAGGTATGTTTGTGTCGTTGGTTGAACATTTTGGTGATTTTCATCCTCCCTAGACTTACTTTTGTCCAACTAGGGTTTTTAACCAATCTTGTGCATCCAATAGGTATGTTTGTGTCGTTGGTTGAACATTTTGGTGATTTTCATCCTCCCTAGACTTACTTTTGTCCAACTAGGGTTTTTAACCAATCTTGTGCATCCAATAGGTATGTTTGTGTCGTTGGTTGAACATTTTGGTGATTTTCATCCTCCCTAGACTTACTTTTGTCCAACTAGGGTTTTTAACCAATCTTGTGCATCCAATAGGTATGTTTGTGTCGTTGGTTGAACATTTTGGTGATTTTCATCCTCCCTAGACTTACTTTTGTCCAACTAGGGTTTTTAACCAATCTTGTGCATCCAATAGGTATGTTTGTGTCGTTGGTTGAACATTTTGGTGATTTTCATCCTCCCTAGACTTACTTTTGTCCAACTAGGGTTTTTAACCAATCTTGTGCATCCAATAGGTATGTTTGTGTCGTTGGTTGAACATTTTGGTGATTTTCATCCTCCCTAGACTTACTTTTGTCCAACTAGGGTTTTTAACCAATCTTGTGCATCCAATAGGTATGTTTGTGTCGTTGGTTGAACATTTTGGTGATTTTCATCCTCCCTAGACTTACTTTTGTCCAACTAGGGTTTTTAACCAATCTTGTGCATCCAATAGGTATGTTTGTGTCGTTGGTTGAACATTTTGGTGATTTTCATCCTCCCTAGACTTACTTTTGTCCAACTAGGGTTTTTAACCAATCTTGTGCATCCAATAGGTATGTTTGTGTCGTTGGTTGAACATTTTGGTGATTTTCATCCTCCCTAGACTTACTTTTGTCCAACTAGGGTTTTTAACCAATCTTGTGCATCCAATAGGTATGTTTGTGTCGTTGGTTGAACATTTTGGTGATTTTCATCCTCCCTAGACTTACTTTTGTCCAACTAGGGTTTTTAACCAATCTTGTGCATCCAATAGGTATGTTTGTGTCGTTGGTTGAACATTTTGGTGATTTTCATCCTCCCTAGACTTACTTTTGTCCAACTAGGGTTTTTAACCAATCTTGTGCATCCAATAGGTATGTTTGTGTCGTTGGTTGAACATTTTGGTGATTTTCATCCTCCCTAGACTTACTTTTGTCCAACTAGGGTTTTTAACCAATCTTGTGCATCCAATAGGTATGTTTGTGTCGTTGGTTGAACATTTTGGTGATTTTCATCCTCCCTAGACTTACTTTTGTCCAACTAGGGTTTTTAACCAATCTTGTGCATCCAATAGGTATGTTTGTGTCGTTGGTTGAACATTTTGGTGATTTTCATCCTCCCTAGACTTACTTTTGTCCAACTAGGGTTTTTAACCAATCTTGTGCATCCAATAGGTATGTTTGTGTCGTTGGTTGAACATTTTGGTGATTTTCATCCTCCCTAGACTTACTTTTGTCCAACTAGGGTTTTTAACCAATCTTGTGCATCCAATAGGTATGTTTGTGTCGTTGGTTGAACATTTTGGTGATTTTCATCCTCCCTAGACTTACTTTTGTCCAACTAGGGTTTTTAACCAATCTTGTGCATCCAATAGGTATGTTTGTGTCGTTGGTTGAACATTTTGGTGATTTTCATCCTCCCTAGACTTACTTTTGTCCAACTAGGGTTTTTAACCAATCTTGTGCATCCAATAGGTATGTTTGTGTCGTTGGTTGAACATTTTGGTGATTTTCATCCTCCCTAGACTTACTTTTGTCCAACTAGGGTTTTTAACCAATCTTGTGCATCCAATAGGTATGTTTGTGTCGTTGGTTGAACATTTTGGTGATTTTCATCCTCCCTAGACTTACTTTTGTCCAACTAGGGTTTTTAACCAATCTTGTGCATCCAATAGGTATGTTTGTGTCGTTGGTTGAACATTTTGGTGATTTTCATCCTCCCTAGACTTACTTTTGTCCAACTAGGGTTTTTAACCAATCTTGTGCATCCAATAGGTATGTTTGTGTCGTTGGTTGAACATTTTGGTGATTTTCATCCTCCCTAGACTTACTTTTGTCCAACTAGGGTTTTTAACCAATCTTGTGCATCCAATAGGTATGTTTGTGTCGTTGGTTGAACATTTTGGTGATTTTCATCCTCCCTAGACTTACTTTTGTCCAACTAGGGTTTTTAACCAATCTTGTGCATCCAATAGGTATGTTTGTGTCGTTGGTTGAACATTTTGGTGATTTTCATCCTCCCTAGACTTACTTTTGTCCAACTAGGGTTTTTAACCAATCTTGTGCATCCAATAGGTATGTTTGTGTCGTTGGTTGAACATTTTGGTGATTTTCATCCTCCCTAGACTTACTTTTGTCCAACTAGGGTTTTTAACCAATCTTGTGCATCCAATAGGTATGTTTGTGTCGTTGGTTGAACATTTTGGTGATTTTCATCCTCCCTAGACTTACTTTTGTCCAACTAGGGTTTTTAACCAATCTTGTGCATCCAATAGGTATGTTTGTGTCGTTGGTTGAACATTTTGGTGATTTTCATCCTCCCTAGACTTACTTTTGTCCAACTAGGGTTTTTAACCAAACTTGTGCATCCAATAGGTGTGTTTGTATCGTTGGGTGAACATTTCGGTGATTTTCATCCTCCCTAGGTTTATTCTAGTCCAATTAAGGTTTTTAACCAATCTTGTGCATCCAATAGGTGTGTTTGTGTCAGTGGATGAACATTTAGGTTATTTTCGTCCTCCCTTTGCTTATTCTTGTCCAATTAGGGTTTTTAACCAATCTTGTGCATCCAATAGGTGTGTTTGTGTCATTGGAAGATAATTTATGTCATTTTCGTCCTCCTTAGAGTTATTCTTGTCCAACTAGGGTTTTTAAGCAATCTTGTGCATCTAATAGGTGTGTTTGTGTCATTGAATGAACATTTAGGTCATTTTCGTCCTCCCTTGGCTTATTCATATCCAATTAAAGTTTTTAACCATTCTTGTGCGTCGGTAAGTTGATTTGTGTCGTTGGATTAACATTTATGTCGTTTTCTTCCTCCCTAGGTTTATTCTAGTCCCACTAGGGTTTTTAACCAATCATGTGCATCCAATAGCTGTGTTTGTGTCATTGGATGAACATTTAGGTCATTTTCGTCCACCCATGGCTTATTCTTGTCCAATTAGGGTTTTTAACCAACCTTGTGCATCCAATAGGTGTGTTTGTGTCATTGGATGAACATTTAGGTCATTTTCGTCCACCCATGGCTTATTCTTGTCCAATTAGGGTTTTTAACCAACCTTGTGCATCCAATAGGTGTGTTTGTGTCATTGGATGAACATTTAGGTCATTTTCGTCCACCCTAGTCTTGTTCTTGTCCAATTAGGGTTTTAACAAATCTTGTGTATCCAATAGGTGTGTTTGTGTCATTGAATAAAAATTTAGGTCATTTTCGTCCTCCCTAGGCTTATTCTTGTCCAATTAGGGTTTTTAACA
>NW_027336532.1:261-1307 GCF_000331145.2 Cicer arietinum | reverse complement strand
AAGATTGGTTAAAAACCCTAATTAGACAAGAATAAGCCTAGGGAGGACGAAATTGACTTAAATCTCAATCCAATGACAGAAATGAACTTATTCGATGCACAATATTGGTTAAAAACCCTAATTAGACAAGAATAAGCCTAGGGAAGACGAAATTGACTTAAATGTTAATCCAATGACACAAATGAACTTATTGGATACACAATATTGGTTAAAGACCCTAATTGGACAAGAATAAGCCTAGGGAGGAGGAAAATGTTCTAAATGTTAATCCAATGACCCAAATAAAATTATTGGAAGCACAAGATTGGTTAAAAACCCTAATTGGACAAGAATAAGCCTAGAGAGAACGAAAATGTCCTAAATGTTCATTCAATGACACAATATAACTTATTGTATGCACAAGATTGGTTAAAAACCATAATTGGACAAGAATAAGCCTAGGGAAGACGAAATTGACTTAAATGTTAATCCAATGACACAAATGAACTTATTGGATGCACAAGAATGGTTAAAAACCCCAATTGGACAAGAATAAGCCTAATGAGGACGACAATGACCAAAATGTTAATCCGACGACACAAATGAACTTATTGGAAGAACAAGATTGGTTAAAAACCATAATTAGACAAGAATAAGCCTAGCGAGGACGAAAATGACTTAAATGTTAATCCAATGACACAAATGAACTTATTGGAAGGACAAGATTGGTTAAAAACCCTAATTGGACAAGAATAAGCCTATGGAGGACGAAAATGACATAAATGTTCATCCAATGACACAAACACACCTATTGGATGCACAAGATTGGTTAAAACCCTAATTGGCCAAGAATAAGCCTAGGGAGGACGAAAATGACCTAAACGTTAATCCGATGACACAAATGAACTTATTGGATGCACAAGATTGGTAAAAAAAACTCTAATTGGACAAGAATAAGCCTAGTGAGGACGAAAGTGACCAAAATGTTAATCCAATGACACAAATGAACTTATTGGATGCACAAGATTGGTTAAAAACCCTAATTGGACTAGAATAAGTTTAGGGAG
>NW_027336532.1:0-234 GCF_000331145.2 Cicer arietinum | reverse complement strand
TTATTGGAAGCACAAGATTGGTTAAAACCCCTAATTAGACAAGAAAAAGCCTAGGGATGACAATAATGACCTAAATGTTAATCCAATGACACAAATGAACTTATTGGATGCACAAGATTGGTTAAAAATCCTAATTAGACAAGAATAAGCCTAGGGAGGACAAAATTGATTTAAATGTTCATCCAATGACACAAATGAACTTATTGGATACACAAGATTGGTTAAAAACGCTAA
>NW_027336531.1:0-1318 GCF_000331145.2 Cicer arietinum | reverse complement strand
TATTCTTGTCCAATTAGGGTTTTTAACCAATCTTGTGCATCGAATAGGTGTGTTTGTGTCATTCGATAAACTTTTAGGTCATTTTCGTCCTCCCTAGACTTACTCTTGTCCAATTAGGGTTTTTATCCAATCTTGTGCATTTAATAAGTTCATTTGTGTCATTGGATTAACATTTAGGTCATTTTCGTCAAACCTAGCCTTATTCTTGTCCAATTAGGGTTTTTAACCAATCTTGTGCATCCAATAGGTGTGTTTGTGTCATTGGATGAACATTTAGGTTATTTTCGTCAACCCTAGCCATATTCTTGTCCAATTAGGGTTTTTAACCAATCTTGTGCATCCAATAGGTGTGTTTGTGTCATTGGATGAACATTTAGGTTATTTTCGTCACCCCTAGCCATATTCTTGTCCAATTAGGGTTTTTAACCAATCTTGTGCATCCAATAGGTGTGTTTGTGTCATTGGATGAACATTTAGGTTATTTTCGTCACCCCTAGCCATATTCTTGTCCAATTAGGGTTTTTAACCAATCTTGTGCATCCAATAGGTGTGTTTGTGTCATTGGATGAACATTTAGGTTATTTTCGTCAACCCTAGCCATATTCTTGTCCAATTAGGGTTTTTAACCAATCTTGTGCATCCAATAGGTGTGTTTGTGTCATTGGATGAACATTTAGGTCATTTTCGTCTACCCTAGCATTATTCTTGTCCAATTACGGTTTTTACCAAATCTTGTGCATGCAATAAGTTCATTCGTGTCATTGGATGAACATTTAGGTAATTTTCGTCCTCCTTAGGTTTACTATAGTCCAATTAGGGTTTTTAACCAATCTTGTGCATCCAATAGGTGTGTTTGTCTCATTGGATGAACATTTAGGTCATTTTCGTCCTCCCTAGGCTTATTATTGTCCATTAACCAAACTTTTGCAATCTTGTGCAATCCAATAAGTTCATTAATGTCATTGGATTGACATTTTGGTCATTTTCGTCCTCCCTTGATTTATTCTTGTCCAATTAGGGTTTTTAACCAATCTTGAGCATCCAATATGTTCATTTGTGTCATTGGATTAACATTTAGGTCATTTTCGTCAACCCTAGCCTAATTTTTGTCCAATTATGGTTTTTAACCAATCTTGTGCATGCAATAAGTTCATTTGTGTCATTGGATTTACATTTAGGTCATTTTCGTCAACACTAGCCTTATTCTTGTCCAATTAGGATTTTTAACCAATCTTGTGCATCTAATAGGTGTGTCTGTGTCATTGGATAAACATTTAGGTCATTTTCGTCCTTTCTAGGCTTATTCTTGTCCAATTAA
>NW_027336530.1:0-1069 GCF_000331145.2 Cicer arietinum | reverse complement strand
CGATTTTTTTCGGGTGATACAAAAATCGCACGAAAAATCTAGATGAAATTGAGGACAATGAGACCCTTATAGCATTCTTCTCCTAAATTTGTAACCGTATTTCGGGTTCTACTTCTTATACTTCAAACACTAACCATCGTTTGGTCCGAAACTAGGGACTTTGGTCCATTTTTGTTGGGTGGTATGAAAATTGTCCAAAAAGTCCAGATGAAATCGAGGACCGGGAGATCGTCATAGCATTCTTCTCCAAAATTTATAAATACGTTTCAGGTTCTGCGTCAGATCTCAAACACTAGCCATCGTCTGGTCTGAAAATACTGATATTGGTCCTTTTTTATAATTTTCTTTTGGGTTCCGCGTCAGATTTCAAACACAAGCAATCGTCTTGTTCGAAAATACGGATTTCGGTCCATTTTAGTCGGGTGGTACGAAAATCGCTCGAAAAGTCCGGATGAAATCGAAGACCGAGAGACCCTTATAGCATTCTTCACTAAAATTTATATCTATGTTTCAGGTTCCGCGCCAGATTTTCAAACACTAGCCATCGTCTGGTTCGAAAAGACCGCGAGACCATTATAGCATTCTTCTGCAAAATTTATAACTTTGTTTCGGGTTCCGCGCCAGATTTCGAACACAACCCATTGCTTTTTTGAAAATACGAATTTCGGTCCATTTTTGTCATGTGTACGAGAGACCCTTATAGCATTCTTCTCCTAAATTTATAACTGTGTTTCGGGTTCCATGTTAGATTCCAAACACAAACCATCCTTTTGTTCAAAAATACAGATTTTGGAAAAGTCTTGATGAAATCGAGGACCAGGAGACCCTTATAGCATTCTTCTAAAAAATTTATATCTGTTTTTCGGGCTCGACACCAGATTTTAAACACTAGCCATCGTCTGTTCCGAAAATACGATTATTAGTCTATTTTTGTCGGGTGGTACAAAAATCGCTCGAAAAGACCAGATGAAATCGAGGACCAGGATGCCCTTCTAGCATTCTTCCTTAAAATTTACAATTGTGTTTCGGGTTTTGCATCAGATTTAAAACACTAGCCATCGTCTTGTAA
>NW_027336529.1:0-1146 GCF_000331145.2 Cicer arietinum | reverse complement strand
CGTCGATAGATTTTCCGTAAAAAGGAAATCCTGATAAGGTAGAAAAATCATCAAAAGACATAGCAATCCTTTTACCTCTGATTTGAGCCTTAAAACCTTCGTCTGTCAGTTTAAACGTAGAATAAAATTCCCTTATCAAACGTGGATAACTGTCGAGTGTAGAAGATAGAAAGCTCTCAAGACCATGAAATCGCAGATGATTTTGAAACGTAAAACCGTCAGTATCAAAGTATGCAAAATCCAGAGTTCTACCCTCATGGATTTTTCTCTTCAGAAAATCTGATGCTATAGAAGGTTCAGCATCTTTTTCCTTGGATGCGGGTACTTTCTTGGCAGGGGGTGAGGAAACAGGTTTCTTCTTCCTCTTTTGTGAAATTACCTTCACGACATCAGCCATGAGTTTTTCCGTTGGGGGTTCCTTTCGCTTTTTAGGCTTCTCTTGAATAGGAGCAGGTGCCTTGCCTTTGTCTTTGGCAAGTATTTTATGTGTAGGTATGGGTACTCTTTTTGTTAGAGTGGGTGGTGGTGAAGGGGTCTCACTGGTTGAAGATGATGAAGGTGAAGGAGTGTGTGCCTGGGTTTGTTTTACTCGTGCCATACTCGTAGATTGAAGTAGATAGATTGTAGATTGAGTGTAGATAGCAACAAAATAACAATAGCAGAGACAGAAGGATGAAGCAATCAGAGAAAATTAGTGAAAACTGAAGAAATGTAGTGCATAAATCGATTGAGAACTGTTCATATTTAAACCCTTAATCGTGTAAATCGATTCCCAAATCGATTAGGTTACCGTTACTGGTAATGTCAATCGATTTAGTAATTATTACTCATAACGGCTAGTTACAACGGTCTTATTTCAAATCGATTCCCAAATCGAATTCCAGTTTTACTTAATCGATGTCCAAATCGATTGTCTTAACGTTAAAAGAAGAACTTGTCGATTTCCCAATCGACGCTCGGGCAAGTTAAAAAAAATTTTCTGAACTTTGAATTCTGGGGCCAACGCAATCGATTCCCAAATCGATTTTATAAACCATTTACCATGATGGTAATCGATTTCCAAATCGATTTAATTGGAGAAATAACTGCAAACACCAGAAATTAAAAAAAATCAACGATCATACCTCACTAGGATCAATGATCCCT
>NW_027336528.1:377-1253 GCF_000331145.2 Cicer arietinum | reverse complement strand
CCCCCCAAGTCTTATTCTCGTTCAATAAGGGTTTTTAACCAATTTTCTGCATCCAATAGGTGTGTTTGTGACATTGGATGCACATTTAGGTCATTTTTGCCCCCTAGACTTATTCTTGTAGAAATAGGGGTATTAATCAATCTTGTGCATCCAATAGGTGTGTTTGTGTCATTGGATGAACATTTAGGTCATTTTCGTCCTCCTTATGCTTATTCTTGTCGGATTAGGGTTTTTAACCAATCTTCTGCATCCAATAAGTTCATTTGTGTCATGGGATGAACATTTAGGTCATTTTCGTCCTCCCTAGGTTTATTCCATTCCAATTTGGGTTTTTTTACCGATAGGTGAGTTTGTGTCATGGGATTAACATTTAGGTCATTTTCGTCCAATAGGTGTGTTTGTGTCATGGGATTAACATTTAGGTCATTTTCGTCCTCCCTAGCCTTATCTTGTCCAATTATGGTTTTAAACCAACATTGTGCATCCAATAGGTGTGTTTGTGTCATTGGATGAACATTTAGGTCATTTTCGTCCTCCCTAGGTTTATTCTATTCTAATTAGGGTTTTTTTACCGAGCTTGTGCATCCAATAGGTGTGTTTGTGTCATTGGATGAACATTTAGGTCATTTTCGTCCTCCCTAGGTTTATTCTATTCTAATTAGGGTTTTTTTACCGAGCTTGTGCATCCAATAGGTGTGTTTGTGTCATTGGATGAACATTTAGGTCATTTTCGTCCTCCCTTGGCTTATTCTCTTTCAATTAGGGTTTTTAACAATTTTTGGCATCCAAAAGGTGTGATTTGGTCATTGGAAGAAAATTTAGGTCATTTTCGTTCTCCCCTAGTCTAATTTATTTTAATTAGGGTTTTTTTACCGA
>NW_027336528.1:0-211 GCF_000331145.2 Cicer arietinum | reverse complement strand
CCCCCCCCCCCCCAAGGCTTATTCTCGTTCAGCTAGGGTTATTAACCAATCTTGTCCATCTAATAAGTTAATTTGTGTCATTGGATAAACATTTAGGTCATTTTCGTCCTACCTAGGTTTATTCTATTCCAATTTGGGTTTTCTACCGATCTTGTTCATCCAATAGGTGTGTTTGTGTCATTGGACGAACATTTAGGTCATTTTCGTCCTC
>NW_027336527.1:1452-1934 GCF_000331145.2 Cicer arietinum | reverse complement strand
AAGTTCATTTGTGTCATTGGATTAACCTTTAGGTCATTTTCGTCCTCCCTAGGCTTATTCTTGACCAATTAAGGTTTTTAACTAATCTTGTGCATCCAACTAGTTTATTTGTGTCATTGGATTAACATTCAGGTCATTTTCGTCCTCCCTACGCCTATTCTAGTCCCATTAGGGTTTTTAACTAATCTTGTGCATCCAATAAATGTGTTTGTGTCATTGGATTAAAATTTAGGTCATTTTGGTCTTCCCTAGGCTTATTCTAGCAAAATTAGGGTTTTTAACCAATATTGTGCATCCAATAGGTGTGTTTGTCTCATTGGGTACACATTTAGGTCATTTTCGTCCTCCCTAGGCTTATTGTAGTCCAATTAAGGTTTTTAACTAATCTTGTGGATCCAATTAGTTTATTTGTGTCATTGGATTAACATTCAAGTCATTTTCGTCCTCCCTACGCCTATTCTTGTCCCATTAGGGTTTTTAAC
>NW_027336527.1:0-1342 GCF_000331145.2 Cicer arietinum | reverse complement strand
CCCTAGGCTTATTCTAGTCTAATTAGGGTTTTTAACCTATCTTGTGCATCCAATAAATTTATTTGTGTCATTGGATTAACATTTTCGTCTTCCCTAGGCTTATTCTCTTCCAATAAGGGGTTTTTAACCAATCATGTGCATCCAATAGGTGTGTTTGTGTCATTAGATTAACATTTAGGTCATTTTCGTCCTCCCTAGGCTTATTCTTGTCCACTTAGGGTTTTAACCAATCTTGTGTGTCCAATAAGTGTGTTTGTGTCAATGGATTAACAATTAGGTCATTTTCGTCCTCCCTAGGCTTATTCTAGTCCAATTAGGGTTTTTAGCCAATCTTGTACATCCAATAGGTGTGTTTGTGTCATTGGATTATCATTTAGGTCATTTTCATCCTCCCTAGGCTTATTCTTGTCCAATTAGGGTTTTTAACCAATCTTGTGCATCCAATAGGTGTGTTTGTGTCATTAGAGTAACATTTAGGTCATTTTCGTCCTCCCTAGGCTTATTCTTGTCCACTTAGGGTTTTTAACCAATCTTGTGCGTCCAATAGGTGTGTTTGTGTCATTGAATTAACATTTAGGTAATTTTCGTCCTCTCTAGGCTTATTCTAGTCCAATTAGGGTTTCTAACCAATCTTGTACATCTAATAGGCGTGTTTGGGTCATTGGATTAACATTTTGGTCATTTTCATCCTCCTTAGGCTTTTGCTTTTTCTATAAGGGTTTTTAACCAATCTTGTGTATCCAATAAGTTCATTTGTGTCATTGGATTAACATTTATGTCATTTTTGTCCTCCCTAAGCTTATTCTAGTCCAATTAGGGTTTTTAAACAATATTGTGCATTCAATAAGTGTGTTTGTGTCATCGGATAACATTTAGGTCATTTTCGTCCTCCCTAGGGTTATTGTAGTCCAATTCGGGTTTTTAACTAATCTTGTGCATCGAATAAGTTCATTTGTGTCATTGGATTAACATTTAGATCATTTACGTCCTCTCTATGGTTATTCTAGCCCAATTAGGGTTTTTAACCAATCTTGTGCATCCAATAAGTTCATTTGTGTCACTAGGCTTATTCTGGACCAATTAAGGTTTTTAACTAATCTTGTGCATCCAATTAGTTTATTTGTGTCATTGGATTAATATTCAAGTCATTTTCGTCCTCCCTACGCCTATTCTTGTCCCATTAGGGTTTTTAACTAATCTTGTGCATCCAATAAGTGTGTTTGTGTCATGGGATTAAAATTTAGGTCATTTTTGTCTTCCCTAGTCTTATTCTGGCAAAATTAGGGTTTTTAACCAATATTGTGCATCCAATAGGTGTATTTGTGTCATTGGATACACATTT
>NW_027336526.1:0-1478 GCF_000331145.2 Cicer arietinum | reverse complement strand
CCATGCATTTTGGCATATACGCATTGCATTAGGGTGCCTGGTACACGAGTCGTGTTTGAATCAAGTTTATGATTGAGTGGTTTGAATAGGAATTGTCGTAATATGTTTGAGTGGTTTGTGAATTGAATTTGATAATATGTTTGAGTTGACTTTGTTGTGGATTTTGAAAACCATTAGAGTTAAACGAGTATTAAAAATGGGGAATCTTTTAATATCTCGGTTTACTTAATGTGTGTTTGAGAAAATCGTTTAAGTTAAATGAGTATTAAGAATGGGGAATCTCTTAATGTCTACGTTTACTTAATGTTGGCGTGAAAACCATTAGAGTTAAACGAGTATTAAAAATGGGGAATCTTTTAATATCTCGGTTTACTTAATGTGTGTTTGAGAAAATCGTTTAAGTTAAATGAGTATTAAGAATGGGGAATCTCTTAATGTCTACGTTTACTTAATGTTGGCGTCAAAACAATTAGAGTTAAACGAGTATTAAAAATGGGGAATCTTTTAATATCTCGGTTTACTTAATGCGTGTTTGAGAAAATCGTTTAAGTTAAACAAGTATTAAGAATGGGGAATCTCTTAATGTCTACGTTTACTTAATGTTGGCGTCAAAACAATTAGAGTTAAACGAGTATTAAAAATGGGGAATCTTTTAATATCTCGGTTTACTTAATGCGTGTTTGAGAAAATCGTTTAAGTTAAACAAGTATTAAGAATGGGGAATCTCTTAATATTTCTGTTTACTTAATGTTTGTTTTGAAAATCGTTTAAGTTAAACGAGTATTAAGAATGGGGAATCTCTTAATGTCTACGTTTACTTAATGTTGGCGTGAAAACCATTAGAGTTAAACGAGTATTAAAAATGGGGAATCTTTTAATATCTCGGTTTACTTAATGCGTGTTTGAGAAAATCGTTTAAGTTAAACGAGTATTAAGAATGGGGAATCTCTTAATATTTCTGTTTGCTTAATGTTTGTTGTGAAAATCGTTTAAGTCAAATGAGTATTAAAAATGGGGAATCTTTTAATATCTCGGTTTACTTAATGCGTGTTTGAGAAAATCGTTTAAGTTAAACGAGTATTAAGAATGGGGAATCTCTTAATATTTCTGTTTGCTTAATGTTTGTTGTGAAAATCGTTTAAGTTAAAAGAGTATTAAGAATGGGGAGTTATGTGTGAGTGTGATTGAATTAGTTTAAGTATTTTTGGAAGAATGAGCAGGGAAATCGATTTCCCAATCGATTGGATGAGTTGCAGGAACTTCTCTATTTTAACCTAATCGATTTGCCAATCGATTGTATAAATATGTCTCTCAAAATCTTTTAAGAAATCGATTTGGAAATCGATTGGCAGAGAGGCAGGAACTAAGCAAAACTGGAAAAATCGATTTGGCAACACAGGAACTCAGAAAAACTTACAAAATCGATTTAGAAATCGATTTGGTCATGCAGGAACTCAGCAGAACTGACCAAATCGATT
>NW_027336525.1:0-2798 GCF_000331145.2 Cicer arietinum | reverse complement strand
TCATTGGATGAACATTTAGGTCATTTTCGTCCTTCCTAGGCTTATTCTTTTCCAATAAGGGTTCTTAACCAATCTTGTGCACCCAATAGGTGTGTTTGTGTCATTGGATGAATATTTGTCATTTTTATCCTCCCTAGGCTTATTCTTTTCGATTATGGTGTTTAACCAATCTTGTGCATCTAATAAGTTCATTTGTGTTATTGGATGAGCATTTAGGTCATTTTCGTCCTCCGTAGTTTTATTCTTGTCCAATTAGTGATTTTAACCAATCTTGTGCATCCAATAAGTTCATTTGTGTCATTGGATGGACATTTAGGTGATTTTCGTCCTCCCTAGGCTTATTCTTGTCCAATTATGGTTTTTAACCAATCTTGTGCATCCAATAAGTTCATTTGTGTAATTGGATGAACATTTAGGTCATTTTCGTCCTCCCTAGGCTAATTCTTGTCCAATTACAGTTTTTAACTTATCTTGTGCATTCAATAAGTTCATTTGTGTCATTGGATGAACATTTCGGTCATTTTCGTCCTCCCTAGGCTTATTCTTGTCCAATTAGGGTTTTTAACCAATCTTGTGCATCCAATACGTTCATTTGTGTAATTGGATGAACATTTAGGTAATGTTCGTCCTCCCTAGGCTTATTCTTCTCCAATTAGAGTTTTTAACCAATCTTGTGCATCCAATAAGTTCTTTTGTGTAAATGGATGAACATTTAGGTCATTTTTTTCCACCCTAGGCTTATTCTTGTGCAATTAGGGTTTTTAACCAATCTTCTGAATCCAATTAGTTCATTTGTGTAATTGGATTAACATTTTGGTAATTTTCGTCCTCCCTCGGCTTATTCTTGTCCAATTAAGGTTTTTAACCAATCTTGTGTATCCAATAAGTTCATTTGTGTAATTGGATGAACATTTAGGTCATTTTCGTCCTCCCCAGGCTTATTCTTGTCCAATTAGGGTTTTTAACCAATCTTGTGCATCTAATAAGTGTGTTTGTGTCATTGGTAGAACAATTTGGTCATTTTCGTCCTCCCTAGGCTTATTCAGGTCCAATAAGTGTTTTTGGCCAATCTTGTGCGTCCAATAAGTTCATTTGTTTCATTCGATGAACATTTAGGTCATTTTCGTCCTCCCTGGGCTTATTCTTGTCCAATTAGGGTTTTTAACTTATCTTGTGGATCCAATAAGTTCATTTGTGTAATTGGATGAACATTTAGGTCATTTTTGTCCTCCCAAGGCTAATTCTTGTCCAATTAGGGTTTTTAACTTATCTTGTGGATCCAATAAGTTCATTTGTGTCATTGGATGGACATTTAGGTGATTTTCGTCTTCCTTAGGCTTATTCTTGTCCAATTAGGGTTTTTAACCAATCTTGTGAATCTAATAGGTGTGTTTGTGTCATGGGATGAATATTTATGCCATGTTCGTCCTCCCTAGGCCTATTCTTGTCCAATTAGGGTTTTTAACCAATCTTGTGCATCCAATAAGTTCATTTGTGTAATTGGATGAACATTTAGGTCATTTTCGTCCTCCCTGGGCTTATTCTTGTCCAATTAGGGTTTTTAACCAATCTTGTGAATCTAATAGGTGTGTTTGTGTCATGGGATGAATATTTATGCCATGTTCGTCCTCCCTAGGCTTATTGCTGCCCAATTAGGGTTTTTAACCAATCTTGTGAATCTAATAGGCGTGTTTGTGTCATGGGATGAATATTTATGCCATGTTCGTCCTCCCTAGGCTTATTCTTGTCCAATTATGGTTTTTAACCATTCTTGTGCATCCAATAAGTTCTTTTGTGTAAATGGATGAACATTTAGGTCGTTTTTGTCCACCCTAGGCTTATTCTTGTGAAATTAGGGTTTTTAATCAATCTTCTGAATCCAATAAGTTCATTTGTCTAATTGGATTAACATTTTGGTAATTTTCGTCCTCCCTAGGCTTATTCTTGTCCAATTAGAGTTTTTAACCAATCTTGTGCATCCAATAAGTTCATTTGTGTAATTGGATGAACATTTAGGTCATTTTCGTCTTACCTAGGCTTATTCTTGTCCAATTAGGGTTTTTAACCAATCTTGTGCATCCAATAAGTTCATTTGTGTAATTGGATGAACATTTAGGTCATTTTCGTCTTACCTAGGCTTATTCTTGTCCAATTAGGGTTTTTAACCAATCTTGTGCATCCAATAAGTTCATTTGTGTAATTGGATGAACATTTAGGTCATTTTCGTCTTACCTAGGCTTATTCTTGTCCAATTAGGGTTTTTAACCAATCTTGTGCATCCAATAAGTTCATTTGTCTAATTGGATGAACATTTAGGTCACTTTCTTCCTCCCTGGGCTTATTCTTGTCCAATTAGGGTTTTTAACCAATCTTATGCATCTAATAAGTTCATTTGTGTAATTGGATGAACATTTAGGTCATTTTCGTCCTCCTTAGGCTGGTTCTAGTCCAATTAGGGGTTTTAACCAATCTTGTGCATCCAATAGGTGTGTTTGTGTCATTGGATGAATATTTATGTCATGTTCGTCCTCCCTAGGCTTATTGCTGTCCAATTAGGGTTTTTAACCAATCTTGTGCATCCAATAAGTTCATTTGTGTAATTGGATGAACATTTAGGTCATTTTCGTCTTACCTAGGCTTATTCTTGTCCAATTAGGGTTTTTAACAAATCTTGTGCATCTAATAGGTGTGTTTGTGTCATTGGATGAATATTTATGTCATGTTCGTCCTCCCTTGGCTTATTGCTGCCCAATTAGGGTTTTTAACCAATCTTGTGCATCCAATAAGTTCATTTGTGT
>NW_027336524.1:0-1078 GCF_000331145.2 Cicer arietinum | reverse complement strand
CCTTTACTTATTCTTGTCCAATTAGGGTTTTTAACCAATCTTGTGCATACGATAGGTGTGGTTTTGTCATTGGATGAATATTTAGGTCATTTTCGTCCTACCAAGATATTTTCTTGTCCAACTAGGGTTTTTAACCAATCTTGTGCATCAAATAAGTTCATTTGTGTCATTGGATGAACATTTAGGTCATTTTCGTCCTCCCTAGGTTTATTCTAGTCCAATTAGGGTTTTTAACCAATCTTGTGCATCAAATAAGTTCATTTGTGTCATTGGATGAACATTTAGGTCATTTTCGTCCTCCCTAGGTTTATTCTAGTCCAATTAGGGTTTTTAACCAATCTTGTGCATCAAATAAGTTCATTTGTGTCATTGGATGAACATTTAGGTCATTTTCGTCCTCCCTAGGTTTATTCTAGTCCAATTAGGGTTTTTAACCAATCTTGTGCATACAATAGGTCTGTTTGTGTCATTGGATGAAAATTTAGGTCATTTTCGTCCTCCCTTGACTTATTCTTTTCCAACTTGGGTTTTTAACAAATCTTGTGCATCCAATAATTTCATTTGTGTCATTGGATGAACATTTAGGTCATTTTCATCGTCCCTAGGTTTATTCTAGTCCAATTAGGGTTTTTAACCAATCTTGTGCATCCAATAGGTGTGTTTGTGTCAATGGATGAACATTTAGGTTATTTTCGTCCTCCCTAGACTTATTCTTATCCAACTAGAGTTTTTAACCAATCTTGTGCATCCAATAGGTGTGTTTGTGTCATTGGATGAACATTTAGGTCATTTTCGTCCTCCCTTGACTTATTCTTATCCAACTAGGGTTTTTAAACAATCTTGTGCATCCAATAGGTGTGTTTGTGTCAATGGATGAACATTTAGGTTATTTTCGTCCTCCCTAGACTTATTCTTATCCAACTAGAGTTTTTAACCAATCTTGTGCATCCAATAGGTGTGTTTGTGTCATTGGTTGAACATTTAGGTCATTTTCGTCCTCCCTTGACTTAATCTCGACCAATTAGGGTTTTTATCCAATCTTGTGCACACAATAGGTGTGTTTGTGTCATTGGAGGTC
>NW_027336523.1:0-1670 GCF_000331145.2 Cicer arietinum | reverse complement strand
TGCATCCAATAGGTGTGTTTGTGTCATTGGATGAACATTTAGGTCATTTTAGTCATTCCTTGGGTTATTCTTGTCTAATTAGGGTTTTTAACCAACGTAGGGCATCCAATAAGTTCATTTGTGTCATTGGATGAACATTTAGGTAATTTTCGTCATCCCTAGGTTTATTCTAGTCCAATTAGGGTTTTTAACCAATCTTGTGCATCCAATAGGTGTGTTTGTGTCATTGGATGAACATTTAGGTCATTTTTGTCATTCCTTGTCTTATTCTTGTCTAATTGGAGTTTTTAACCAATCGTGTGCATCCAATAAGTTCATTTGTGTCATTGGATGAACATTTAGGTAATTTTCGTCCTCCCTAGGTTTATTCTAGTCCAATTAGGGTTTTTAATCAATGTTGTGCATCCAATAGATGTGTTTGCGTCATTGGATGCACATTTAGGTCATTTTCGTCCTTCCTAAACTTATTCTTGTCCAACTAGGGTTTTTAACCAATCGTGTGCATCCAATAGATGTGTTTGTGTCATTGGAAGAACATTTAGGTCATTTTCGTCCTCTCTAGGTTTATTCTAGTCCAATTAGGATTTTTAACCAATCTTGTGCATCCAATAGGTGTGTTTGCGTCATTGGATGCACATTTAGGTCATTTTCGTCCTCCCTAGGTTTATTCAAGTCCAAATAGGGTTTTTAACGAATCTTGTGCATCCAATAGATGTGTTTGCCTCATTGGATGCACATTTAGGTCATTTTCGTCCTTCCTAAACTTATTCTTGTCCAATTAGGGTTTTTAACCAATCTTGTTCAGGCAATAGATGTGTTTGTGTCATTGAAAGAACATTTAGGTCATTTTGGTCCTCTCTAGGTTTATTCTAGTCCACTTAGGATTTTTAACCAATCTTGTGCATCCAATAGGTGTGTTTGTGTCATTGGATGAACATTTAGGTCGTTTTCGTCCTCCCTAGTTTTTTTCTTGTCCAACTTGGATTTCTAACCAATCTTATGCATCCAACAGGTGTGTTTGTGTAATTGGATGAACATTTACGTCATTTTCGTCCTCCCTAGATTTATTCTTATCCAACTAGGGTTTTTAACCAATCTTGTGTATACAATAGGTGTGTTTGTGTCATTGGATGAACATTTAGGTCATTTTCGTCCACCCTTTGCTTATTCCTTTCCAATTAGGGTTTTTACCCAATCTTGGGCATCCAATAAGTTTATTTTTGTCATTGGATGAACATTTAGGTCATTTTAGTCATTCCTTGGCTTATTCTTGTCTAATTAGGGTTTTTAACCAATCTTGTGCATCCCATAGGTGTGTTTGTGTCATTGAATGAACATTTAGGTCATTTTCGTCCTTCCTAAACTTATTCTTGTCCAACTAGGGTTTTAAACCAATCTTGTGCATCCAATAGATGTGTTTGTGTCATTGGATGAACATTTAGGTCATTTTCGTCCTCCCTAGGTTTATTCTTATCCAACTAGGGTTTTTAACCAATCTTGTGCATCCAATAGGTGTGTTTGTGTCATTGGATGAACATTTACGTCATTTTCGTCCACCCTTGCCTTATTCTGGTCCAATTAGGGTTTTTACCCAATCTTGGGCATCTAATAAGTTTATTTTGTCATTGGATGAACATTTAGGTCATTTTAGTCCTTCCTTTGCTTATTCT
>NW_027336522.1:5080-7316 GCF_000331145.2 Cicer arietinum | reverse complement strand
TGGAAATCGATTGATTCAGTGTTCAGAATTTGACATTTGGGACAATCGATTTGGACATCGATTAAGTAAAACGAAAAATCGATTTGGGAATCGATTTGGAATATGACCGTTGCGAACCTTTTTACTAGCCGTTGGACATCATAATTACACAATCGATTAAGGATTCGGAGTAACGGTAACCCAATCGATTTGGAAATCGATTGACAAGGGTAAAAGTATAAAAAGGTAAAGGACAAAATCGATTTCTTCATCTCAGATTTCTCAGATTTTTTCAGATTTTCCAGATTTTTTCAGTTTTTCACTCTATCTGCTTCACTTTTCTGCATCTTCATCAGTTTGTTCATTCTATCTACACTCTACCTACATTCAATCTATTTTGTTGCGATAATGGCTCCCGGGAAACAAAACCCGCCCCCAACACCTCCACCTTCTCAACAAGTGAAACTCCTTCACCCCCTCCAACTCTAACAAAGAGAGTTCCGATTCCAACACACAAGATTCTTGCCAAGGACAAGGGAAAGGCTCCTGCTCCTATTCCAGAAAAGATCAAGAAACGTAAGGAACCTCCCACTGAGAAATTAATGGCTGATGCAATGAAGGAGATTACTCAAAAGCGAAAGAAGAAACCCATTTCTTCACCCCCTGCAAAGAAGGTCCCTGCACCAAAAGAAAAGGAACCTCAATCCTCCATATCAGCTGATTTCGTAAAAAGAAAAATCCATGAAGCAAGGATAATGGATTTTCAGGATCACCTCAGATTCCATGGACTTGAGAGCTTTCTTGAGAGCTTTCTTTCGTCTACACTTGACTTGAGAGCTTTCTTTCGTGTTCACTTTTCTTGAGAGCTTTCTTTCGAGTTCACTTTTCAGGATCACCTCAGATTCCATGGACTTGAGAGCTTTCTTTCGTCTACACTTGACTGTTACCCTAGGCTGATCAAGGAATTCTACTCATCTTTCAAGTTAACTGAAGAAGGTTTCACTACTCAAGTCAAAGGGAAGAAGATTGCTATGTCTTTCGACGATTTCTCTACCTTATCAGGATTGCCTTTTTACGGCAAGTCCATTGATGGAAGTTCAGAAGCCGACACTGCTGACCAAGGTTGGGAAGAGTCTATGGATAGACACACAGCAGTTAAAGACCTGATGGTCGATGGGTTCGTTGAATCGGTTTCACTGCCCATTGGTCAAATGAAGGTCCAACATAGAATGTTGATGTATGCTTTGACTCGTATGTTAGTGCCAAGATCAGGAAATCACGCAGTAGTCCAGAAGTTGGACATACTACTGCTATGGGGATTATCCAAGGAATTAAGGATGAGCTGGACTTGGATAGTGCTCAGGCACATGTTGGAAGCATCGCAGACTAAGCTCATGCTACCTTATCCGCAACTGATCACCAAGATTCTCAAACGCTTCAAGGTTTCTTTGGTAAATGAAGAATCTGTCAAGACCACCCTGATTTTTGGAGAATCAATTGTGAATCAGATGCAATTGAAAAGGGTGCAAGGAATTTGGATAAGATCACAGCCTGCAGCTGAACCAGCACAGCCTCCACCTCCACCTCCGCCTCAAACTGAAACTGTCCCTGCTACTCCTGCTTTTGTTGTTAAGATTTTGGAATTTATTGAAGCTCAAATGGCACACAATGCCAAGGTGATCGAATCACAGTCCAGTTTGGAAGCATCTTTGAAGACTCTACAAGCATCCTTGAACTCGGTTGCTCAGGATGTGGCTGCGATTCAGACTCACTTAGGTATCAAGTTGTCGTTTGAAGACATTGCAGACATTGGTCGCCAAGCAACTGAGGAACCACAGCCAGATCCTCTAGATCGGTCTGCGACTCACGGTGAGGAGACACCTGCTGAGGGTAATACAGCGGTCTCTACCTCTCCCCTAGATGATAGTGAGAACCAGCCCACTTTAGGAGATTAGATGGTCAAGTTCCTTATTTGTGATGTCTTATTTTGTTTGTCTTGCTGCTTTGCTGTTTTATATTTTGTTACTAATATATATGTATGAGCAAATTTATTAATTGTTATCATATAAATACTGCCATACTACATCTGTTGCATATCTGTTTGTTTGATCTGATACACTGCACATGTTGTTTAAATTCAGTTATCTTAATCAACTGACTTGCTCAGTAATTCCTCTGATATTTTTTTTGTTCTGATCTGATATACAAGTTATATGATTTCATTTCCTATGCTTATGTTCTTTAACATAGGGGGAGG
>NW_027336522.1:0-4998 GCF_000331145.2 Cicer arietinum | reverse complement strand
TGATAATATGTTTGTTGTTGCATTATTAAGGGGGAGCATCTGATGTTGTTTGTTTTTGCTCTGATACTTAATAATGTAATGCTGATTTGATACATTTTGACACATGCTCTGATGATCTGTATTGGTACATATTTAATGCTATGAATTGGTTTCTTTGGTATGATTTTGAAATGGTTTGATATGCTCAAGTTACAATTGTATGAATTGTCAATTATGCCAAAAAGGGGGAGATTGTTGGATTTTGATCCTTTGATTCCTAATTTTGACATAATTCACAATTCAACAATATTCATACTTAATATGATAAATCTAATATTTCAATTGAGCAAAATTTCAGGAACACCAATTCAATCCTACACACTTGGATCAAATAGCTTGGAACACAAGAAATCAACAAAAGTTGAATTCTGAATATGTAAATCGATTGGGAAATCGATTTCATAACAAGGGTGTAAGGAAATCTTAAGTGTTTGTGAATGTGCAATCGATTAGGCAATCGATTAGATCAATTAAAAATGAAAACTGCACAAGTCAGTAGCCTCTGATTTGGAGAGTAATCGATTGGTAAATCGATTGAACATTTCACAAATCAAACCTGATGGTAACACATCGATTGGTAAATCGATTGGATGAGTCACAGTGGCACTCCAGTGCTGAGGAAATCGATTGGCAAATCGATTGACAAAGTATCATTTGAAAAATAACCTCACCTGTGACAAATACAATCGATTGGACAATCTATTGTTAACACTTTAATTTTGATAAAGTTTGGTTGCAATCGATTGGCAAATCGATTGAACTAAACACCAGGTAAAAACTTTTCAGGAACATGTTACCAAAGCGATTGACAAGTCGATTGATATCAAATAGCTGAGCCACTGTTTTGAAAACAATCGATTGGCAAATTGATTGATATTAAAACTGAATCACTATTTTGAATCACATCGATTGACAAATCGATTGACATCAAAAACCTGAGCCACTGTTTTGAAAACAATCGATTGGCAAATCGATTGAAATAAACTTGTTGAAAACACAGTGAACTCTGAGATTGTGACCAAATCGACTCCGTGGTTTTATACATCGACTCTGAAGTTTGGCAAATCGATTGAGTAATCGATTGAAATTACTTTTATTGAAACAGTTTCCCAGAAATCGATTAGGCAATCGATTTATACAGGTCTGGACATGTTTTGCTGAAAAGTGTTGTTTTAAAGAATCGATTGGTAAATCGATTAGCTTGTATAGTTTCAAGATTAAAGAAAAACAAGACTCGCGATAATCGATTGGCAAATCGATTTAGCACCTTTTATAACTTTACAAAATCGATTGGGAAATCGATTTCGTAGTTGGTTTTTTAGAAACTATATAAACTGTCTTTCAATCTTTATTCTCAGAACTTTGATCATAACTTTTTCATAACATTTTCATAACTTTCATAATTTCTCACAACGCTCTTAGCTGTTCATAACAACAAACTAACAACTTCATAATTGTGATTACAGATCTCAATACAGTTTGTTGACAATCTAAGAGAAATGATAATGTGCTCATGAACAATCCATGAATATCCAGATTTGTGAGGAGCAACATTCATAAAGATTGAAGACTCTTTTGTTTTACATCTTTTATTCATTCTGTAATAAATCTTTGAAAGGAATAGGACGCAAGAAAAGCCAGCTTGAAACTGGTGGCTACTTTCTTGGTTGAGAGGGCTCAACAAGAAAGAGTCGTACTTTGATTCTGTGATAGGCTGCTGAGTGTCTACAAGGATCAGAGGGTATTCAATAGGAAAGACATAATTAGAGATTGATAGGTTTCAGGGAGGAAACTGGAAAATCTTTGTAATTGATTCTTTCTATTGAAGGAGAAGAAAATCTGAAATCCGATTGGATTTTCAGGACTGGACGTAGGTTGTCGTTGAACAACCGAACCAGGATAAATCTCTGTGTCTTCTTCTCTAACTCTCTCTCTTTAATTTTCTATATTGCTAACTTTGCATGCCTCAAAATTTAAATTCCGATGTGCACTTGATGCTGATTAATTTTGTAACGAAAACTGATATATTTTCTGTTATTGCGAGGTCACTGATATCAACACAAGCAATATCATTTGAGAATACTTAGTTGTTTTCATGAATTTTAAAGTTTGATGTAGTTATTTTGTATGCTCAATATCTTTACTAATATTTTGGTTTTTGATGTAATTTTAAAATTCTATGTATGGATGTTATGTTATTACTTTTTAATAGATTCAATTATTTTTAATTAGTTTTGTGTATTTTAATTATATGCATAATGTTTATGAATATTTTTATTTTATTTAAGATCAATTGTTATATAATAAGCCATCAAAATAAAATTTATGAAAAATACAAGAAAAAATGTCACCCAAAAATAAAACAGAACTATGTCACCCAAAGAGTGTTTAGAGGCGGTTGCAAACTGTCGCAATGCTTAGTAGAAACAAAAACAATAGCTGTGTTTAACGACGGTTTGCACTGTCGCAAATATTATTTGAAGGCGATTGGAGCGACGGTTTTTAGAACCGTCGCAAAATAGCCTCGCGACGCACGAATCTGCGACAGTTATAAAACCGCCGCAATTGTACAATTGCGGCGGGTACAACCGAGGCAAATATCTTTTTTAACCGTCGCAAACTCTTATTATTTTTTGTAGTGTAAGACCCTATTTTAACAAATCTTGTGCATCCAATAGGTGTGTTTGTGTCATTGGATGAACATCTAGGTCATTTTCGTCCTTCCTTGGCTCATTCTTGTCCAATTAGGATTTTTAACCAATCTTGTGCATCCAATAAGTTCATTTGTGTCATTGGATGAAAATTTAGGTCATTTTCATCCTCCCTAGGTTTATTCTAGTCCAATTAGGGTTATTAACCAATCTTGTGCATCCCATAGGTGTGTTTGTGTCGTTGGTTGAACATTTAGGTCATTTTCGTCCTTCCTTGGCTTATTCTTGTCCAATTAGGGTTTTTAACCAAACTTGTGCATCCAATAGGTGACTTTGTGTCATTGGATAAATGTTTAGGGCATTTTCGTCTTCCCTCAGCTTATTCTTGTCCAATTAGGGTTTTTAACCAATCTTGTGCATCAAATAGGTGTGTTTGTGTCATTGGATGAACATTTAGGGCATTTTCGTCTTCGCTCAGCTTATTCTTGTCCAATTAGGGTTTTTAACCAAACTTGTGCATCAAATAGGTGTGTTTGTGTCATTGGATGAACATTTAGGGCATTTTCGTCTTCGCTCAGCTTATTCTTGTCCAATTAGGGTTTTTAACCAAACTTGTGCATCAAATAGGTGTGTTTGTGTCATTGGATGAACATTTAGGGCATTTTCGTCTTCGCTCAGCTTATTCTTGTCCAATTAGGGTTTTTAACCAAACTTGTGCATCAAATAGGTGTGTTTGTGTCATTGGATGAACATTTAGGGCATTTTCGTCTTCGCTCAGCTTATTCTTGTCCAATTAGGGTTTTTAACCAATCTTGTGCATCCAATAAGTTCAGTTGTGTCATTGGATGAACATTTAGGTCATTTTTATCTTCCTAGGTCTATTCTAGTCCAATTAGGGTTTTTAACCAATCTTGTGCATCGAATAGGTGTGTTTGTGTCATTGGGTGAACATTTAGGGCATTTTCGTCTTCCCTTGGCTTATTCTTGTCCAATTAGGGTGCTGAACCAATCTTGTGCATCCAATAGGTGTGTTTGTGTCATTGGATGAACATTTAGGGCATTTTCGTCTTCGCTCAGCTTATTCTTGTCCAATTAGGGTTTTTAACCAAACTTGTGCATCAAATAGGTGTGTTTGTGTCATTGGATGAACATTTAGGTCATTTTCGTCCTTTCTTGGCTCATTCTTGTCCAATTAGGGTTTGTAACCAATCTTGTGCATCCAATAAGTTCATTTGTGTCACTGGATGAACAATTAGGTCATTTTCGTCCTCCCTTGGTTTTTTTTTTGTCCAATTACGGTTTTTAACAAATCTTGTGCATCCAATAGGTGTGTTTGTGTCATTGGATGAACATCTAGGTTATTTTCGTCCTTCCTTGGCTCATTCTTGTCCAATTAGGATTTTTAACCAATCTTGTGCATCGAATAAGTTCATTTGTGTCATTGGATGAAAATTTAGGTCATTTTCATCCTCCTAGGTTTATTCTAGTCCAATTAGGGTTATTAACCAATCTTGTGCATCCCATAGGTGTGTTTGTGTCATTGGACGAACATATAGGTCATTTTTGTCCTCCCTAGGTTTATTCTAGTCCAATTAGGGTTTTTAACCAATCTTGTGCATCCAATAGGTGTGTATGTGTCATTGGATGAACATTTTACGGCATTTTCGTCCTTCCATTGCTCATTCTTGTCCAATTAGGGTTTGTAACTTATCTTGTGCATCCAATAAGTTCATTTGTGTCATTGGATGAACATTTAGGTCATTTTCGTCCTCCCTAGGCTTATTCTTGTCCAATTAGGCTTTTTAACAAATCTTGTGTATCCAATAGGTGTGTTTGTGTCATGGGATGAACATCTAGGTCATTTTCGTCCTTCCATGGCTCATTCTTGTCCAATTAGGATTTTTAAACAATCTTGTGCATCCAATAAGTTAATTTGTATCATTGGATGAACATTTAGGTCATTTTCGTCCTTCCTTGGCTTATTCTTGTCCAATTAGGGTTTTTAACCAAACTTGTGCATCCAATAGGTTTCTTTGTGTCATTGGATGAACATTTAGGGCGTTTTCGTCTTCCCTCGGCTTATTCTTGTCCAATTAGGGTTTTTAACCAATCTTGTGCATGCAATAGGTGTGTTTGTGTCATTGGATGAACATCTAGGTCATTTTCGTCCTTCCTTGGCTTATTCTTGTCCAATTAGGATTTTTAACCAATCTTGTGTATCCAATAAGTTAATTTGTATCATTGCATGAACATTTAGGTCATTTTCATCCTCCCTTGGTTTATTCTAGTCCAACTAGGGTTATTAACC
>NW_027336521.1:2703-3785 GCF_000331145.2 Cicer arietinum | reverse complement strand
TCCAATTAGGGTTTTTAACCAATCTTGTGCATCCAAAAGGTGTGTTTGTGTCCTTGGATGAACGATTAGGTAACCTAGGGTTATTCTAGTCCAACTAGGGATTTTAACCAATCTTGTGCATCCAATAGGTAAGTTTGTGTCATTGGATTAAAATTTAGATGATTTGCGTCCTCCCTAGGCTTATTCTAGTCAAATTAGGGTATTTAACCAATCTTGTGCATCCAATAGGTGTGTTTGTGACATTGGATGAACATTTAGGTCATTTGCGTACTCCCTAGGCTTATTCTAGTCCAATTAGGATTTTTAAGCAATCTTGTGCTTCCTATAGGTGTTTTTGTGTCATTGGATTATCATTTAGGTCATTTTCGTCGTCATTAGACTCATTCGAGTCCAATTAGGATTTTTAACCAATTGCGTGCATCCAATAGATGTGTTTGTGTCATTGGATGAATATTTAGGTCATTTTGGTCCTCCTAAGGCTTATTCTAGAGGAATTATGGTTTTTATCCAATGATGTGTTTCCAATAATGTTGTTTGGGTCATTGGATAAACATTTAGGTCATTTTCATCCTCCCAAGGCTTATTCTAGTACATTTAGGGTTTTTAACAAATCTTGTTCATCCAATAGGTGTGTTTGTGTCATTGAATAAGCATTTATGTTATTTTCGTCCTCCACAGGCATATTGTAGTCCAAATAGGATTTATAACCAATCTTATGCATCCAATATGTGTGTTTGTGTCATTCGATGAACATTTAAGTCATTTTCGTCCTCCCGAGGCTTATTCTTGTCCAATTAGGATTTTTAACCAATGTTGTGCATCCAACAAGTTCATTTGTGTCATTGGATTCACATTTAGATCATTTTCGTTCTCCCTAGGGTTATTCTAGTCCAACTAGGGATTTTAACCAATCTTGTGCATCCAATAGGTAAGTTTGTGTCATTGGATTAAAATTTAGATGATTTGCGTCCTCCCTAGGCTTATTCTAGTCCAATTTGGGTTTTTATCCAATCTTGTGCTTCCTATAGGTGTGTTTGTGTCATTTTATTAACATTTAGGTCATTTTCGTTGTCCCTAGACTT
>NW_027336521.1:0-2599 GCF_000331145.2 Cicer arietinum | reverse complement strand
TTAGGGTTTTTAACCTATCTTGTGCATCCAATAGGTGTGTTTGTGTCATTGGATAAAAATTTAGGTCATTTTCGTCCTCCCTAGGCTTATTCATGTCCAATTAAGTTTTTAAACAAATCTTGTGGATCCAATAAGTTCAATTGTGTCAATTGATTAACATTTAGGTCATTTTCGACCTTGCTATGCTTATTTTAATTTAATTGGGGTTTTTAACCAATCATGTGCATCCAATATGTGTGTTTGTGACATTGGACGAACATTTAGGTCATTTTCGTCCTCGCTAGGCTTATTCTTGTCCAATTATTGTTTTTAACCAATCTTGTGCATCTAATAAGTTCTTTTGTGTCATTGGATAAACATTAAGGTCATTTTCGTCCTCACGAGGCTTATTCTAGTCCATTTAGGGTTTTTAACCAATCTTGTGCAACCAATAGGTGTGCTGCTATCATTGAATTCACATTTGGGACATTTCGATCTCCTGAGGCTTATTCTAGTTTAATTAGGGATTTTAACCAATCTTGTGCATCCAATAGGTGTGTTTGTGTCATTGGATGAACATTAAGGTCATTTGCGTCCTCCCTTAGCTTGTTCTTGTCTAATTAGGGGTTTTAACCAATCTTGCACATCAAATAGGTAAGTTTGTGTCATTGGATTAAAATTTAGATCATTTGCGTCCTCCCTAGGCTTATTCTAGTCCAATTTGGGTTTTTATCCAATCTTGTGCTTCCTATAGGTGTGTTTGTGTCATTGTATTAACATTTAGGTCATTTTCGTTGTCCTTAGACTTATTCTAGTCCAATATGGGTTTTTAACCAATCGCGTGCATCCAATAGGTGTGTTTGTGTCTTTGCATGAACATTTAGGTCATTTTCGTCCTCCTTAGGCGTATTCTAGTCCAATTACGGTTTTTAACCAATCATGTGCTTCCAATAAGGGTGTTTGGGTCATTGTGTGGATATTTAGGTCATTGTCGTCCTCCGGATGCTTATTCTAGTCCATTTAGGGTTTTTAACAAATCTTGTGCATCCAATAGGTGTGTTTGTGTCATTGGATTAACATTTAGGTTAGTTGCTTTCCCCCGAGGCTTATTCTAGCTCAATTAGGGTTTTTAACCAATCTTGTGCATCCAATAGTTGTGTTTGTGTCATTGAATGAACATTTAAGCGATTTTCTTCCTCCCTAGGCTTATTCTAGTCCAATTAGGGTTTTTAACCAATCTTGTGCTACCAATAGGTGTGTTTGTGTCATTGGATTAACATTAAATCCATTTTCGTCCTCTTGAGGCTTATACTTGTCCAATTAGAGTTTTTAACCAATCTTGTGCATCCAATATATGTGTTTGTGTCATTGGATGAACATTTAGGTTATTTTAGTCCTCCTTAGACTTATTCTTGTCCAATTAGGGTTTTTAACCAATCTTGTGCATCAATTAAGTTAATTTGGGTCATTGGATTAACATTTAGGTCATTTACGTCCCCTATAGGCTTACTCTTGTCCAATTAGGGTTTTTAACCTATCTTGTGCATCCAATAGGTGTGTTTGTGTCATTGGATAAAAATTTAGGTCATTTTCGTCCTCCCTAGGCTTATTCCTGTCCAATTAAGTTTTTTAACAAATCTTGTGGATCCAATAAGTTCAATTGTGTCAATTGATTAACATTTAGGTCATTTTCGACCTTGCTATGCTTATTTTAATTTAATTGGGGTTTTTAACCAATCATGTGCATCCAATATGTGTGTTTGTGACATTGGACGAACATTTAGGTCATTTTCGTCCTCGCTAGGTTTATTCTTGTCCAATAATTGTTTTTAACCAATCTTGTGCATCTAATAAGTTCTTTTGTGTCGTTGGATAAACATTAAGGTCATTTTCGTCCTCACGAGGCTTATTCTAGTCCATTTAGGGTTTTTAACTAATCTTGTGCAACCAATAGGTGTGCTGCTATCATTGAATTCACATTTGGGTCATTTGGATCTCCTTAGGCTTATTCTAGTTTAATTAGGGATTTTAACCAATCTTGTGCATCCAATAGGTGTGTTTGTGTCATTGGATGAACATTAAGGTCATTTGCGTCCTCCCTTAGCTTGTTCTTGTCTAATTAGGGGTTTTAACCAATCTTGCACATCAAATAGGTAAGTTTGTGTCATTGGATTAAAATTTAGATCATTTGCGTCCTCCCTAGGCTTATTCTAGTCCAATTTGGGTTTTTATCCAATCTTGTGCTTCCTATAGGTGTGTTTGTGTCATTGTATTAACATTTAGGTCATTTTCGTTGTCCTTAGACTTATTCTAGTCCAATATGGGTTTTTAACCAATCGCGTGCATCCAATAGGTGTGTTTGTGTCTTTGCATGAACATTTAGGTCATTTTCGTCCTCCTTAGGCGTATTCTAGTCCAATTACGGTTTTTAACCAATCATGTGCTTCCAATAAGGGTGTTTGGGTCATTGTGTGAATATTTAGGTCATTGTCGTCCTCCTGATGCTTATTCTAGTCCATTTAAGGTTTTTAACAAATCTTGTGCATCCAATAGGTGCGTTTGTGTCATTGGATTAACATTTAGGTTAGTTGCTTTCCCCCGAGGCTTATTCTAGCTCAAT
>NW_027336520.1:0-1213 GCF_000331145.2 Cicer arietinum | reverse complement strand
CACGCGATATCCCTTAGATTCAGTTGAGTATCCTAGGAATATAGCTTTGTCCGATTTTGCATCGAATTTTCCCAAGTTATCTTTGTTGTTTAAGATGTAACAATAACAACCAAAAATGTGAAAGTATGAAATATTTGGTTTTCTATTTTTCCAAATTTCATAAGGTGTTTTATTTATTATTTTTCTGATTGAAACACGATTTAAAATGTAGCATGAGGTATTAACCGCTTCAGCCCAAAAATACTTTTCCACATTTGATTCTTCCAAGATTGTTCTTGCCATCTCTTGTAATGTTCTATTTTTTCTTTCAACAACTCCATTTTGTTGTGGAGTTCTTGCACAAGATAAATTATGAGAGATGCCAAGTTCATCAAAAAAGTTTTTGAAGGATGCATTAATGAATTCACCACCATGATCACTTCTTACATTGATGATTTTAGATTCTTTCTCATTTTGAACCTTTTTACAAAAAATTTTGAAGGAATCAAAAGCATCATCTTTTTGTTTTAAAAACAACACCCATGTATATCTAGAATAATCATCAACAATGACAAATCCATATTTCATACCTCCCAAACTAGTGGTTTTGATGGGACCAAAAAGATCAATGTGAAGTAATTCAAGAGGTTTTTTAGTTGATATAAATCCTTTTGAATGAAAGCTGGTTTTTACTTGTTTTCCTCTTGCACAAGCTTCACAAATCTTATCTTTTTCAAAACTTATTTTAGGAAGTCCTCTAACAAGATCTAAATCTGAAAGTTTTGAAATTGTTTTCATACTCAAATGTCCAGTTCTCTTATGCCATATCCATTTGTCTTTATTTATGGACATGAGGCAAGATTCAACTGGTAATTCTTCAATGTATAAAATATAAAGATTTTTCTTTCTGGATGCAGAAAATATGATTTCTCCAGAATTTGCCATTCTCACTTCACATATGTTTGGTTTAAAAACAACTTCAAAGCCATTGTCACAGAGTTGACTAATGCTGAGAAGATTATGTTTTAATCCTTCAACATATTGAACATCATTGATTTTGGCAGAATTTATTTTACCTATGGTTCCTTTTCCTTTGATTTTAGCTTGATCATTGTTTCCAAATGTTACGGACCCTCCATCCTTTTTGATAAATGACATGAAACAGTTCTTTTCACCCGTCATATGCCTTGAACAGCCACTGTCCAAGAACCATGGCCTTTTCTTGACATCTTGA
>NW_027336519.1:1196-2519 GCF_000331145.2 Cicer arietinum | reverse complement strand
CATGCCCTGATTCAAGAAAATCCATCATCGGCTTTAACGTTTTTCTTGGCTCCTCCCTCGTTTTTTGGAAATCAAAGAAACAAACTGTGATTTATCGTTCTTCCTCTGAAGCAGAATATCGAGCTCTTGCACATATAACTTGTGAAATACAATGGATTCTCTGCATTCTCAAGGATCTTCATATTCATGTCCATACTCCTATCTCAATTTACTGTGATAGCAAATCAGCAATCCAAATTGCTCAAAACCCAATTTTTCATGAGCGAACAAAGCACATAGAGTTGGATTGTCATCTTGTGCGAGATAAGGTCCAATCCGGCATTATTCATCTACTTCCAGTTTCGTCCGCTGCTCAACATGCTGATATTAATACAAAAGCTTTACACCCATCTTCTTTTCACTCAATTGTGACCAAGTTCAACCTCATTGACATCTTCGGTTCTAGCTTAAGGGGGGCTGATGAAGTTACTTAGTTCTCACTTTATGTTTCCTCTTATTATTCACTTCACTATTTAGTTTATTTTCATATATGTTTTTTTGTTAGTTTATCACTAAATTAGTTGAGTTTGTTACTCAATTTTAGGTTTGTTATAACTGCAAATAGATATTTTGTATATAAATAGCACATTGCTATTTTATTAAGATTATTATTCAGTTTATATCATCATAACAGGTCGGCTACATGAATTAAAAGATGTCTCAATGTTCTATCGTAACTTATGATCAATCACAAACAATGTTCTTTAGAATGCCATGTCGACGAGTCAGACATTGACACTTTTTAAACACATTTTAGACACTCTTTAGACACCGATAGTTATTATCAAACGGGTCGGGTAAGGAATTAAAAGATTTCACAATTTTCTATCATAATTCATGATGTGACAAACTATTTAACTCTAAATTATTTTTAATTGTTTGACCAATTAAGATATGAGGATTATGAATGAAATCCTAGAAACATTACCTACATACAACTGGTATATCTTCTGGATTTGGAGGATCAGGATTTACAACAAAAGCAATTGTATCCCTCCAATTAGCAGTCAGATCTTTGAAAAGTTTCCCATTTGAGAAATATCTAACTTTCTTATTGTTATCTCTATAGTAAAAGGGTTTCCTTGAATCACCATTTTGTTCATGAAACCTACAAACACTACGCGAAAAACGGCATTTTACAGCGCTTTTTTTAATCCATTTACAGCGCTTTTTCAAAAAAACAAGCGCTGTGGAATCGAGCGCTGTAAATGATACAACAGCGCTTTTAAAAAAACGCTATAAAACATGTAAATATAACGCGCGCTTGTTATGCACATTTTACAG